>NC_045434.1:150198029-150217297 GCF_002776525.5 Piliocolobus tephrosceles
GAAGAAGAATCCGGAAGTAAACCATCCTGCCTCCGTTCGTCCAAACAATAATTATTCCAACACTTTCCTCATCTTCAGGTTAAAGTTCATTATCTGAGTTTATAACGTATTTGAATTATCTTGAACTCTTTTTTTGTGATTCTCCTATCTTGGAAAACATATTTAACTCTGGAGCCTCCTTTTTTCAGGTATATGAATGGGATAATAATATATACTTCAGAGGGTTACTATGATAATTTAAATTCCACAGTATTGTAGCAGGACTAGTGGCAGACAAAACTCCTCAGACACCGAGTTACAGAAGAAAGGGGTTTATTCGGCCGGGGGCATTGGCAAGACTTCTGTCTCAAGAGCCGAGCTCCCCGAGTGAGCAATTCTTGTCACTTTTAAGGGCTCACAACTGTAAGGGGGTGCACGTGAGAGGGACGTGATTGATTGAGCAAGCAGAGTACGTGACTAGGGCCTGCATGCACCGGTAATTAGATTGGAACAAAACAAGATAGGGATTTTCACAGTGCATTCCTATACAATGTCTGTAATCTATAGATAACAGAACCAATTAGGTCAGGGGTCGATGTTTAACTACCAGGCCCAGGGTGCGGCGCCAGGCTGTCTGCCTGTGGATTTCGTTTCTGCCCTTTAGTTTTTACTTCTTTCTTTGTAGGCAGAAATTGAGCATACGATGATATGAAGGGTAGTCTCCTCCCTTAGTATATATAGAATCATTGCCTACTATCCAGTTCTTAGGATATGATCAAAAAAGCCTTTCTCCTAAACTTGTTTTTTTTTTAATAATATGCCTTATCTACTCTGAAACATCTTTTTGCCAAGTGAAATTATTCTGAAATTCACAGGTTGACGTCTAAAATCATCTATCATTTACCTCCAAGTGAATTAGAGAACTTTTTATTCCCACTTCTTTCATACACTCTATTTAATCAAATGAGATTGTGTGCTAGTCCACAACCTTACTCCTTATTTTGTATCTCTTTATCTGTGTTTCTCTTGGTGTCCCCTGCTGAGAACTGTTATGTTGATAGCTCTTATTCATCCTCTTTTCTAATGCTAAATGATTCCTGTCTGTAAAGAGCCATCTCACTTTCTTATTTCCCCAGCTAATTTTACAAATTCTAATGCAGTGAAATATGATCTGTTCTTTCTTGAAGTCCTATAAACCATTATGTCTCTTATGGTATAGGCTTACCTGGGAGATATTGTGGATTGGATCCAGACCACTGCAATAAAGTGGGTATCTCAATTGAGTCACATTATTTTTTCAATTTCCCAATAAACAAAAGTTGTGTTTACATTATGTCATCTATTAAGTGTGCAATAGCATTATGTCTAAAAAAAAGTACATCACTTATTATGAAATGCTTTCTTATTAAAAATGCTAATTATCATTTGAACCTTCAACAAGTCCTTTGTTCTGTTTGTGAAGGGCCTACTGACTGATCAGAGTGGTGGTTGCAGAAGGATAGGGTGACTTGGACAATTTCTTAAAATATGACAGCAATGAAGCTGGCTACATCGATTGACTCTTTCTGACATGAAAGATTTCCTTATTCCATCCAATACTGTTTGACAGAGTTGTACCCACAATAGAACTTTCAAAATTGGAGTCAACCCTCTCAAACCCTGCTGTTGTTTTAGCAAATAAGTTTTTGTAATAGTCTAAATCCTTTGTTGTCATTTCAACAATATTCACAGCAATTACCCCAGGGGTAGATACCATCTCAAGAAACCACTTTTTTTTTTTTTTTCTTTTTTTTTTTGAGACAGAGTCTCACTCTGTCACCCTGACTGGAGTGCAGTGGCGTGATCTTGGCTCAGTGCAAGCTCTGCCTCCTGGGTTCACACCATTCTCCTGCCTCAGCCTGCGGAGTAGCTGGGACTACAGTGGGGTTTCACCATGTTAGCCAGGATGACCTCGATATCCTGACCTTGTGATCTGCCCACCTCAGCCTCCCAAAGTGCTGGGATTACAGGCGTGAGCCACTGCACCCAGCCTCAAGTAACCACTTTCTTTGCACATCCGTAAGAGCAATTCCTCATTGTTCAAGCTTTATCATGAGATAAATTGCATCAATTCAGGCTCATCTTTAGGCTCCACTTCTAATTATAGTTCTCTTACTATTTCCATCACATCTCCATTCACTTGATACTTTGAGCTTTTCTCATGAATTACAGATATTCTCAATGATATCTGGAATGGTGAATCCTTTCCAGATGGTTTAACTTATTTCGCCCATATTCATAAGATAAATCACTATCTGTGGAAACAATAGCTTTATAAAATGTATTTCTTAAGTAATAAGGCTTGAAAGTTGAAATTACTCCTTGATCATGAGCTGCAGAATGGCTATTATAGATGTTGTGTTACTAGGCATGAAAACATCATTAATCTTCTTGTACATTCTCCATGAGAGCTCTTGAGTAGCTAGGTGCATTGTTAGTAAGCAGTAGTATTTTGAAAAGAATTTTTTTTTTTTTTTTTTTTTTTTTTTTTTTTTTTGCAGTAGGTCTTAACTATGGACTTAAAATATTCAGTGCATCAAGCTGTAAAAAAATGTACTGCCATCCAGGATTTGTTGTCCAATTTATAAATCACTGGTAGAGTAGATTTAACATAATTCTTAAGGTCCCTAGCATTTTTGGTATGGTAAATGAGCATTGGCTTCAACTTAAAGTCATCAGTTACACTAGTCCCCAACAAGAGAGTCAGCCTGTCCTTTGAATCTTTGAAGCCAGGTATTGACTTCACTTCTCTAGCCCTGAAAGTCCAGGATGGCACCTTCTTCCAATAAAAGGCAGTTTTATCTACATTGAAAAATCTGATGTTAATGTAGACGTCTTCATCAATTATTTTAGCTAAATCTTCTGGATAACTTGCTACAGCTTCTGTATCAGCATTTGCTGCCTAATCTTTCACTTTTATGTTATAGAGACAGCTTCTTTTATTAAAGCTAATGAACCAAGCTGTTCTAGCTTCAAACTTTTCTTCTGTAGCTTTCTCACCTTTCTCAGCCTTTATGGAACTGAAGATAGAGCCATACTCTGGATTAAGCTTTGGTTTAAGAGCCTTTTGTAGCTAGTTTGGTCTTCTATCCAGACCACTAAAAATTTCCTCATATCAGCAAAAAGGCTGTTTAATTTTCTTTCCTTTTTTTTTTTTTTTTTTTGAGACAGAGTCTTGCCCAGTCGCCCAGTCTGGAGTGCGGTGGCGTGATCTCGGCTCACTGCAAGCTCTGCCTCCGGGGTTCCCGCCATTCTCCTGCCTCAGCCTCCCAAGTAGCTGGGACTACAGGCGCCCACCGCCATGCCCAGCTAATTTTTTGCATTTTTAGTAGAGACGGGGTTTCACCATGTTAGCCAGGATGGTCTCCATCTCCTGACCTCATGATCCGCCCACCTCGGCTTCCCAAAGTGCTGGGATTACAGGGGTGAGCCACCGCCTCCCGCAAGGCTGTTTAACTTTCTTATCATTCACGTGTTCACTGAATTAGCAATGTTAATTGCCTTTAAAAACTTTCCTTTTACATTCACTATTTGGCTGTTTGGGACAAGAAACCTTACTTTTAACCTATCTTGTCTTTTGACACGCCTTCCTCACTAATCTTAATCATTTCTAGCTTCTGATTTAAATTGAGAGATGTGCGACTCTTCCTTTCACTTGAACATTTAGAGATCACTGTAGGGTTTTTAATTGGTCTCATTGCAAAATTGTTGTATCTTGGGGAATAGAAAGGCCCAAGGAGAGAAAAAGAGATGGGAAATGACTGGTAGTTGGAGAAGTCAGAACACAGACAACATTTATTAACTTAGCAGTCTTGTGTGGGCATAGTTTGTAATTCCTCCCTAAAGTTATACTGGTAACATCAAAGACAACTGATTATGGACCACCATAAAACATATAATAACAACGAAAAATTTGCAATATTGCAAGATTTACCAATATGACACAAAGACATGAAGTGTCTTTGTGTTGGAAAAATGACACCAATAGACTTGCTTGACACAGAATCGCCACAAAGCTTAACCATGTGAAATGTAGAATATCTATGAAGTGCAATAAAATGAGGTATGCCTGTACTTCTATCATGTCTATCATGGTGATTATAGTGTAAACACTTTGCTTATTCTGTCTTCTAGATTGTAAGCTTATTAAAAGAAGCTTTTCTTTATATTTTTAAATTTTCTATTCTACTTGCTTAGTCAAAAATCAAAAAGAAATGGTTGGAGGAATTGAAAGGGGAGTTGAATGAGACTCTATCTCAGAAAAGTAATCTTGAATTCATTTTGAAGTGTTGTTATTTCTTCACAAAATTAGATAGGTATATCTCAGTTTCACTTTGTTCTGTCTGTGTAAATGCAAACCTCGAGTTTAATTAGTGGTAATATTTATGATTTTCCTGTTGTAGTTGCCTGCCCATTAATAGCTGATTGGGATGACCAATTCATTTCACAAGGGCCACTGAGCATCTGTTAGATAATGGTGGCTTTCAGCCATTGCTAGAGATGAAAGGCGACTGTTTCTCATTATGTATAAGGCAATTTGGTGTTTGGCTAAGTCAAAAGTACACTTTGCCCAAAATGGTTTTCTCTAATTATTGAAGCAGTGTGCATTTCAAAAAAGAAAAAAAAAAATTCATTCATTTACCTAAATGCCAGTTTAAAATCTATTGGTTGTCCATAAAATCTGATATTTATTGTATAGCCTATTTTGTGTACTAAGTCCATGAAACATAAAGGAGGACATCAAATAATTGTACACTGTTGATTTGAAATCCTGAAGACACACATGATAAATGATTTAGATAAATCAAAAAGAAAAATGTGATAGCTTCTTTCAAAGGTTCGTAATTAGAGAGTCCAATTAGAGAGACAGAAAAGGTGTAAGTGTATATATAGTATGGCATCCATGTATCCTTTTGAATCAGAAGCGTGCAGGAATTAAGGAGCTGAGGAGACAAGCCAAGCCAGAAACAATAGACCTCTGTGTTTAGTATTGACTGCAAAGACAATTGTGAAATACTGGTAACAGAATAAAAGCTGCATGGCTTTTACAAGGCAGTTTGTGCTTAACTAACTTGCTTGGCTGCTTGAAAATAATGCACTATGAAAGATAAGAAAAGTGGATATAGTAGGTTTCGATTTTCATAAAAGATTTTGACAGCTTCACGTGAGAGATTAATGGCTAAAGAAAAGAAATATAGAGAAAGCAGTAAGGAGTTCTTTACATAGGAAATCAGTTCAAGAATGAAACCGTATTTGAGGATGAAAATATTTCAAGTAAAATAGAATTTTAGGGAGCAGTGCACTTTAGACTTTTAATTTCAAAAAGCACTCAATTTTCATTCTTTTTTCTTTCCTTCTTCTCTAATTTATAATTACCATGCAGTTGTCATATTTAATAATGTTACTTATGTGTTATGCTCACTACAAATTATACTAAAAGTGATTACCAGTGTGTTTATCCAGCAAATGCAAGAAAATGTAAGAACAATGAATGACAAATATATATCTTGCTAAGAAATGAAGGAGTTACTGCCTCACAGTAGGAACTCTGAACTACATAAATAGGAATGATATTTCACCAAGATCATTTTTGGATCATGAAAGAAAAATGTAAAAAACCCATCTTTGAATTCGTAAGAACAATAATTACAATATTATGTTGTTTGAGTCAAATTAAAACCAAATGAGTGAGGTTTCTTCAGTTTAATAAAATATTTGTTATCTTATGTAGATTTTCTTTATATGGTCTCCTTACCCATTCTTTATCTATTTTACCTAGCCTCTGAGGTTTTCTTACACGTTCCAGAAACATAGGAAAGAAAATGACACCATATGAGCAGCTTCCATTTGTTTTTCTAAGACAGAAAGCAGTTTGTTCTCCTTTCAGTGTGTCAAGGCTAGAATTTAGTATCACTAAGTTATTTTTAAAGTAAAATGAACAAGAAGATAAAAGAAGACTCTGTAGACAATGGGCAGTTCCATTTGTTCCAAATTATGTATTCAATTTTTGAACCATAGAGGAAATCCAGAGATTGCTGTGTGTGCTTCAATTTAGGATAATTTGGAACAAAAGTTCTAAAATACAATACAGTAAGGCTGGTGTCAATGCTACCTCTGCTACTAAACCTGCCCTGACCTATTCTTACCCTGTTTTTTTTTTTTTTTTTTTTCCCCAGTAGAATATGTCATCTTTCTTTATGCACTAGACACATAGTATTTAATTTGGAGTTCTCATAGTATTCAAAAAGCTATTTTTTAAGTACCAACTATGTGACAGGCACTGAACTTCTTACTACACTTCAAAATGAAGAATAAGCTAGAGTCTTCTACAATTTAGCAGGACAATAATTGATTAAATGAGAGATTGAACAGTGCAGGGCAATAAAGAATGATGCCTAATGTGCTAGGGCAGTGCAAACCTTAGGGAGGGTCCATTACACCTGTCTGAGGCCATTGAGTAGAAATGTCAGGGAGAGCTTCCTGAAGACATGACATCTAAGGTTAGGTGCTTAGATCTTATCACATGAGACATTTCAGTCCATCTCACAAAATAGCCCTTTCAAGTACATGTTCATATCCCCATTTTAAAGAAGCAAATGTGAAGGTTGAGAAAAATTTAGTTCCCAAATTCCTCAGGCTAGACGTCACAGGAAGAGTTATGATTCTATCCTGTGTTACCCTGAACCCAAGTTACAATATCCTTGAAGAAGCCATATCAGTATTTCCCCCAGATTCCAGTTCACCTGTGTTTAGAGTGATAGTGTTTTTGTTTGTTTGTTTGTTTTCTTCTTCAAGTTAACTTTTTAGAGTGACTCAAGGAAGCAATGACTAATATCACAAAATTCTGACCTTGAGAGATGATAGTCACGGGGCTCGGAAATACGCAGCAATCGCAGTAAAGAAAGGGCCAGCCAGAAAGTCATGGTTGACATTTATGCTTTTCCTAAATCGCAGTGGAATTCTACATCCATCCCTTGGAGGTACTTGCATTTCTGAGCCAGGAAGGCAGTGAGATATGACAGGTCCAGCTGCCCAGTAAATGCTGCTGTTGGATGGATCCTCTAGCAAGAGAGGCATTGATATGTGGGGAGATTCTGGTACTTTCTGTAAGAAAGAACTCAGGTGAAATTAACTTAAATTATATATTGCTTTCATATTCAAAGTGTGTCACCTTTTTTTAACTATACATGTAATAATCAATACTCATTTTTCATGTCTTGTCCATTTTTGTACCAAATATCTCCTGTCTTTCTCTCTCTCTCTCTCTCTCTCTCTCTCACACACACACACACACACACCCCTTTTGAAGCACACGTATCCCTTGAAGTAGCAAATATTTAACAATAACAGAGTTGATCGTAAAGACATATTTTTAAATTTCTCAAAATGAAAAGAAACCCTAGACTACTAACACATATATTTAAAAATAAAAATTTATAATATATGGATATCAGCTTCAGTTTTTCTGAATATATGAATATTGACTAAATACCAACGATATTCAAGCCCATAGAATTTAGCAGAATAGGGCACAATTTTTATTTTCAAGAGAGAACATAAATATTTTAATTTACTGATTCATGGAAATTATAATATAGTGTGCTACATTCCAATTGTTGTTGCTGTTGTAACAGAATTTAAGCAACTTTAAATCTAGACAAGATAGAACGAAGTGAAAAGACTTTTTAAGCAACTGTTTTTTAAAAGTCCATGTTCTTCAGAAAGATTGTCTTTGGTACACTATCTTCAATGTGTAAACTGATATTATAATAACTCTCACATATATTCAGTTGTCTCCTTTCCCAACCTCTAGGAAGATAGAAAGGGAAGATTAGAAGTGGGGAAATAAAACTCAAATATGTTGGTAGGTTACCATTAGAAAAAAATACCAAATACAGCATTTCGGACATAAATACACTTAGGTTCATGGTGACTTTCCAAGGACTACACAGGAACAGATAGTTCTAAGAAATTTCTTAGATAGTTCTAAGAAATCATTAATTTACATATCTTTTTTTTTTTTAAGTGACCAACCCGCTGGAGAATGTTTGTATTTGGACTGGTTCTGGTTCCTACCTCCTGCTTTTACTGTTACCTCTCACAAAACCTATTGAACATGCAGAATCATACCATGGGCCATGGCCCAAAGTTTAAAACTTGCAGATAGTAAACAAAGAGGCTATTTAAAATGTTGATGTTAAAACAATGAATATCTAGATGTTGCTAAATTCTTTTGCAATAGAGTTAGATTGCAATTTGCTTTCTATACATCTACAGGGTGTATAATATCATCATCAACTGATAAAGCATTAGGAATGATTTTGGGTGACAGAGTACTGTAATTTTTTGTTGTATCCCTCTCATCAAATTGAATAATTAGTAGTACTGCTTAAATAGGTCATCTTCCATTCCCATAGACTTATCTATGAAAACAGGTTTTCTCACGGTTTCTGCCCATAAAATCCATTCCAACAAAATCTAAGAACAATTCATTCTGGACTTTATTTCCTGTAAGTAAAAAGTTTTGCCATTTGAGTAAGAAAGTTTGTCCATATATCTAGATAAAAGCATTTCATTAACACCTCTATTATTAACTATATGAAGTTATATATGAGTTAGAGATATATAATATATATTATTAACTATATAAAGTTATGTGTGTGTGTGCGCGCATGCACACACACACACACACACACACACACACACACACACACACATGAGACAGGGTCTGGGTCTGTTGCCCAGGCTGGAGTCCAGTGGTATGATCTTGGCTCACTGCAACTTCCACCTCCCAGACTCAAGACTCAAGCCATCCTTCATCTTAGCCTTCTAAGTAGCTAGGACTACAGGAGCACACCACCATGTCTAGCTAAGTTATACAATTTTTTTGTAGAGATGGGGTTTTGTTATGTTGACCAGGCTGGTCTTGAACTCTTGAGCTCAAGCTCAGCCTTCCAAAGTGCTGAACAAATGTTTATTAAAATGTGAGATATATATATATATATTTTCAATTATATACTATTAATAATTATAAAAGTAACTATTTTTGAATATTTTTTCAATTAGATTTGTATGTTCACAATACCTATATTAATGCTAATTTATATATAGCATTTTACAGTAGAAAAGATAGGGTATCAATAAAAGGCTTTAAAGAATAACAAATTAGGATCAAATTATGAGGCATAAGTACAGTAATATCAGTTTAAGGAGAAAAAGCAACGTAGCATTTATTTTAAAGTAGAGTTTGTGCATCTTATTTTAAAAGGCTGTTAATGAACATCACGTCACTCTTATTTTGATTTCTTTGGACACATTTAAAATTAGGAACTTATAGTTTTATTTTAAAATAGCAATATTGATAGTAGTAAGAAATTATAGGTTGGCAAAAACCTTGGATTATGATGAAAATTTTAGGTGGCAATTTTTGAAAGTTCAAAGGTGTACATAATTTACAAAATTGTTTTATGAACCATACAAGGAAGAAGAAAAAGAAACTGAGGTTGAGATAATAGGGCAACATAATAGACCCTGTCTCTGCAAAATATAAAAATAAAAAAAAAATAATTTAACCAGGCATGGTGGCATACACCTATAGCCCCAGATACTGGGGAGTGTAGGACATGTGGAGAGAGGCTAAGGCAAGTTGATTGCTTGAACCCAGGAGGTCAAGTCTGCATTGAGCTATGTTTGCACCACTGCACTCCAGCCTCAGTGACAGCGTGAGACCCTGTCACTCCCACAAAAAAAAGACAAGAAAAGAATTGGTAACCCTTTGCTTTACATTAATGGGTTTGGGAAGGTCACTGTGCTTATGCAGTCTCTATATAGAAATTCATAATCATAACCTAGAGTTATGAAGAGCATTAACTTATAAAACATTGTAATAATTATAAAATATTTACATTTATAATTCGCTTTATAACTTTATAAACCTATATCCCATGCACAGCCTCTTTGATGTTATATCAAAATAGAAGCTACTTAACACAGGTGAAATTATCTCAATTTTGCAACTATTAAATTCTTTATAGAATTTGAATTACTTGCCCAAAGCAGTTGCTAGTACACTAGGAATACGGTTTCTGAACATAAGCTTTCAGTCCCAGTATAACTTTTATAACTTTTAAAAATATAACACCAAGGCTGTCTTATTCTACATGTTCTGCTTATAAGATGGGGAAGTATATTAAAAAACAAAACAAAACAAAACAAAAAAAACCTTTTGTGGCAGTTCAAGGTGGGGTAAATGAATGAAGTACTTTAACATATGACATTTAGCTACCTGTAAAATTAATTCTGTGAACCAGCTCTGTGCTCTGACAGTATAGAAAAATAAAGTTTTGCTACATCAAGCCAGACACTATGAATTCTTTATTTTTTTCCTTCTTCTAATTATATTTTAAAACATAGGGTTTTTTGTTATTGTTATTGGCAGCACTATTGTTTTCAAACACAAAGTTAACCACAGAGATGTAGGGTAATAATAGTTAACCTGAATTACATACTTATCATGCACCTTGTTCTGTATTAAATGCGTTAAACAAACTAATTAATTTAATCCTCATAACAATTTTGTCAAGTAAGTACTTTTACTAACCCCATCTTACAGGTGAGAAAACTAAGGTAAACTAACTTGGCCCAGGTTCTAGGCCTAGTACACAAGAAAGATGACATTTGAACCCAATATTAACTATAATTACACTACACAGTTTAAGGAAAAGTTATAATAATAAAAAATAAGATCTAGCAAAGACTCAACTTTGAGAAAATGTTTGACTTAACATCTTTCAAAAAATAAAAAGTTTAATTTTTTTACAGAAAGCTGTTTAAAAAATACATTAATTTTTTTCTTCTTGAGTACACTCCTTAATTTATATTTTAAGGCGTGGTTCATACTGAATTGTGGTTTAGTCCATTTTCTGAAGAGAAGACAGATAAATATGAGTTAATGGCTACTTTAGTAACTGATTGCAAGGCTAGCTTTAATTAGTTGACTGTGTGACAGTTCTTTATTCATAAAACAAAATTTGTGTTCAGAATATTTTTTATTAGGAAAAAAATGCAATAAGAAAAATACAGCAGTGACTGGCAAGATGCTTAAAGATCAACATAAGCAGACGGGTTGGGAAGGTGGGGAACAGAATTCATTTTGCTTTATAAGTGTCTGTATTTGCTGATACCGTAAAGTAGCATATAGTTTATTATTTTTACAAAACAGACGAATTTATAACCTTTCTGTATATCCATGTTATATTTCTTAGTTTATCATCTTTATTTATTAATATATGCAAATATAATGCTTTTAATGACTTCGACACAAGGATGGCTGACGGAAGGGAGATGAGGTGCAATTGCTGATACTGTTCTTACTAGGGAAGTCCATGTCCTTTATTCCCTTGATTTAGGGATGAGGTGTATGTACCTGGCTCTATCCCAAAGAGGATGGAATAGAAAGGCTTGCCTGGAGCCTAGAGCTTTATCTCAGGCATTTCTCTGGACCTGATTGCATTCTCTGTCTTTGATACTGCCATTTTAAACACCTCCTGCATGCATTTTGAATGTAGTTTCCATTCCCTTTATATCTCCTGAGGTGAAAGTCCAACTTCTCCAGGAAGCAGCTGCCAAGGAGACAGTACTGCAGACAGAACTTTCCCCACAGCGGTTCAGAGCACCTGCCAGTTATCAAAAATCTTGAAGCCCTTCCAGATCCAAATATCTCACATTCAATCAAGTCCATGTGGGAGAAAGCAAGCTGATTTTGTTGAAATTCAAAAATTAAAAAGTAGAGATGACAAAGAAATTTTCAGCTTGATTCATGTTTAAAGCCATTGAAACAAAGCTAGCCTTAAACCACTCAAATTTGTGACACCTTTTTTTTTTTTTTTTTGAGGACTTTTACATTCTTTGCTTCATTTATCAATTTTGCATGCATGCATTCAGTAATCATAATAAGACCTATCTACTTCTCAGATTGTTTTTGTGAGTGTTAAATGAGATCATACATTTAAAAAATGTTTCTATGCCTGTTAATCCATAGTAATCATTCTGCGAATGAAATTTATTATTATTGGGATAAGATGATAATAATTAGTAACAGGCCAAAAATGAAGATATTTTGCTATTCAGACTTTGCTAGTTTCTTTAATCATAATGTACACGATCTCTCTTACTCTAGTCATACTTATTTTACTTCATAAATGCTAATTTATATGTTAAATTGTTTACAAATAATGTATTGAAGCACCCTTTACATGTAAAAATCATTTGGCATTGCCCCTCCTAACACAGAGGTATATTCTTACTTGGAAGCTTGACTTAAATGAGTTAATGGAAAGAATAAGATAAAGCAATTTGTGGTATTGCAGAAAAACATAGTTTAATTATGAGTTAAAATGAGTGATTTTAATGTTTGAAAATGCGACTTAATCATAACCAAATTTGAACGATTTCCCAGGCATTGAAAATGTTATATATACATATATATATATAAATGGATCTAAATTTGTATTTTATACACACATGTATATATGTGTGTGATACATGTGTATGTATGTGTGTATGTTTGTGTATATATATATAAAACACACTTAACTATATATATGTATATTTATAAACAAACTATACATATACGCGTGTGTGTGTGTGTGTGTGTGTGTGTGTGTGTGTGTGTGTGTGTATTTAAAACAAACTTAGGGCCAGGCATAGTGACTCATATTTGGGAGACTGAGGCAGGAGGATTGCTTAAGTCCAGGAGTTTGAGGCTTCAGTGAGCTATGATCATTCCACTGTACTCAAGCCTGGGTGACAGAGCAAGAATCTGTCTCTTAAAAAATACAGATTTAAAGAATTTTAAGTTGTGTATTCAAGTGAAACTAAACTATATGAATTAATACTATCACTTGGTTACATTAAAATTCACAGATTTCAGGGAGACATTAAGTATAGTTCTGCATGAAAAAAGCAAGAAAAATTCACAAAGCTTAATTTTCAGTTTTTTTTTTCCTATCTAATTTACAATGTAAAAATGTTTAAGATGTTTGAGGATTTGGTCTTATAATCGATAGTGGCTGATAGCTTCCAATTTTTTATCCAAAATACTTTAAAAATAAGCTTATTATCCCAAATTGCTAGAGTGAAATACACAGAAAATAGAATTCTTTTTCCAACAAAATAAGAAATCAATGCTACTTGTGATTTTTTTTTTCTTTTTTGCTATTACACAAGAGGTAAAATATACCCAACATGGCATAACTCCCATTTTGAAAATAAATGTACATGTTTTATTGATATTACTTTGGTTCTAAGGCCTGAAGATTTACTACAATTATTTCATAATAATGTTTTTCTCAATAATACAAATGTCAATAAGCAAGTAACTAGCAGATGTATCTCAGTGTCTTCATTGTAAAATGGGTATAATGATGATAATAATAATAGTACTGGATAGTACCTACCTCAAAGGCTTGTTTTGAGGATTGAATGAAAAATATACATAACATGCTTAAAATGTATCTGGTTCATAGCAATGTTAACATATTACTATTGTATACTGAACAGTATTGAACTGTTAACCTGCTGAAGTACACTTCTCACTTAGATATCACCAGCAACATATTTTAAAATATAATTCTTATCATCTCTAAAGATGAGGACTTCATTAAATAATTGAAGCTCACTGGACAAATTGTTACCATCGATTTCCCACCACCCTTCACTGTCTCCCACCTCTGCCACACCTGCAAAAATAGAAGGATAATAACAACCATTGCTGTGTCTGAGTAGTTGTAAAAGAGAATTTTAAATATTGTCAATAATAAAGTGATATTATTATCTAGGAAATATTTATATAACCATATAATTTATGTGTATCTACATACATATTATCTAGGAATCAACTCTCATGAAAGATATCAAGAAGAGAAAGATACCTTAAAAACAAATGTAGGGGAGAAAGATGATGGAATTTCTTTTCTGTTCCGTATAATCTCTGCCTTACTTGCCTTACCTCATTTGGTCTTAAAATCGGGATATCAAAACTCTCTTTGTGTGCAGAATCATCATGGAGATTGTATGGGATTCTGAACTCTGTTAATATGCTTTGAAAAGTTCTCCTTCTGTCAAATTTAGGACTTCATGGTGCAATGAAGAGACAGCAGTAAAGGTAGCTGGTAAGTCTCTTCATAGGAATATTATTTTCACTTAGTTTAGCTTTGAGTCCAAGAGAAAAATGTACTTTTTTAATTAACTGGTGCCTTTAATAGGAGCTTTCATTAATCAACATGTCTTGAGAAAAGCTGTTCTTTATCCATACAGCTGAATAAATTCTGCTGTGCGGAATACTGGTAATGGTGAGAATGCTTATGTTTTTGGACTGTGCAACAAATAAATTGAGATGTAAGTGGAGAAAATCATTCCTCAGCAGCCACAGGCTTTTTAACTTAACTGAGCTTTAAAAAATAACAAATACGCTAAATATGCTATTTTTCACTACACTCTCTGATGTCCACCTTTCAGATTTAATCACCACAGGAATTAGTATCACAGGCATATTCTGTTAGAATTATTCTAACAATTTGATCAAATAGCATCTCACCAAATGGGACTTCATACCCCCAAAACAGAGACCTGCCCGATATGTAGTAACATCCTTTAAGGGGGCTTCTTAAAAGAATTTAGGCAGCAGTGCCATCCTTATTCGAAAAGAATTAAATATTGTGAGCCTGGGTTTATATAATTAACAACCATGAAGCAAAAAAACAATGTTCAAGGTTTTTCACATATATTTTCCAAAAGCCAGATGTTTGGAACTATGTGTACAAAATATCCAGATGATTGACTGAAAATTTAAGTATTTATCATGGTATTTGGTATAGCGTCAACAGAGCATATGCTGAAGACTATATTTTTGGAAATGTTTTATTCATCTCCTTGCAAAATAGGTAGTCTAGCAGATTTTTTAAGTGAAAGATAAAAACCACTATCAAGGAAAGCTATGCCATACTTGATTAGAGGATATATTTATTTTTGTACATTTTTATTCAGATTATTTTGTTGTCTGTATTTCAAAGAGATCCTAAGATCACTTGCTGCTAAAATGTTCCATTTTGAAGTCCAAAGAAAAAAGATCTGAATTTGTGACTGTCCCATTACTGGCTGTCCCATTACTGATCTGACCACCCTCACTTCACTGAACTCTCTCTTACCCCTTAATTCCTCCATTCTAAGCAGGGAGACCCCCTGACTTGCTGCTGCCTGACTCTAAAAATACTAGCATAGTCTGTCACTGTGGTTATGAATGCAAGCCGACTTGCTTTGTCCAATCACAACCTGCCAGTACCTTTACTTCTTCATCTAAAAAAAATGAAGATAATAGTAGTATCTGGCTCACAGTGTTATGCTAGGTTTAAATGGTATAATAAATGTAAAATGCCTACCAAAACTCCTAGCACATACTAAGCAGAATGTCTAATGGTTTAAAAGGGCTTCTGAAGTGTAGAGTCAAATGCTGTAGTTCTTTCTTATTTCAAGTATCTATGTGTATGGATGATTTGCTTGATCTGCCACCTGCACCCTGCCCACCTCTGCCCCTGACTTGCCTTTTCTCTGATCACTGAATTCTTAGCTCAGTTCTTCACTTACTGATTTAGATTGCTTAGCACATCCTCTGTATCATTCACCAGTTATTGTCTGTACTATATATATTTGCATTTAATTACATGTTATAGTTTACATGGGTGTGATTTTGCTTTTCCAATTGTGCCGCACTTTGGGAATTTTGATACACTTTACCATATTATTCCTTTCTCCAAAATTTTCCTAATTTTTACCTTCATTTTTCCACTCAACACACACTAATATTTATCATTCATTATGTTTAGGCCCTTGGAATATATAGAAGCAACCAAATAGACAAAATTTCTGGATCTTGCTTCTAGTGGAAAGAGAGAGACAACAATCAATCAAGTAAATGGATAATATGTCTACAGGGAGTGTTGGAACAGTCGTGCTGTTTTTGCTATTTAATACATTAGGTCATTTAATGAAGACCTAAGGAAGATAGGGAACAAGTTATGTAGAACTTTAGGGGAAAAATGTTTCAAGGAAGAAATAACAAATATAAACTAACCGAGGTAAGAGAATGCCTGGCTTGTTGGAAGCACAGCTAAAGGATCACAACCTAGAGCCAAGTGGAAAAGAGGGGTGTGAGGTAAAGTCAGAAAAGCATCAGGGGACCAGATTCTATAGGACTGTGTTGACTACTATCAGAATTATAAATTTTCTTATGAATTAAATAGAAGGCTTGGAGTTGTTGATAATCTGATTTAAACTCTAAAATGTTCATTCTGCTTATTGTGGGAAGAATGGATCTGGCTACAAGGGTCAAGGGCAGAAGCCAGAGACTCTCAGAGAATCTCAATAATCCAATTATAATGATAATTTAATTACTACATTTTTCACTTCCTGTTCTGCATGACGGCTATTCATGCACATGCTTTATCATCCTTGCTAAATTTTAAATTCCGTATAGGCCAGGATTCCAACAAATTTATATTTGTAGACACTAGACTTTTTAAACCAAGAAAAAAAATGTTGGTACCCAAAGAGTACAAACATAAATTGGTATCATGCTTCTTTACTTGGCTCTCACCCTCCACCCCATTGTACCCTACATAGCTTCCCTCCTTACAGAATTTCTTAATACAACATACACATGTCAAGCAATATCTCTTTATATTATAAAGGAAAAAAATAGGATGTAAAGTGGAGAACAAAAAGGAGGTATAGAGGAAGAAGACACCAGTTCTTTGGTCTTATAATGACCAAAAAAACAACACCCACACATGCATACAGCCATGTGTGTGTGTATGTTTGGCCTATTCACATGCTCTTTATAGTCATCTCATACTGGATCTTTAAACTACATGTATTCTCTATATGATTTCATAACATAACCACGCCTACATAGACTTGCCATTCAAAATTTATAAAATTCCATGTATGGTAATTTGGGTTATTTATGTTCTAACATAATAGTGTAGTTTGAGAATAATTCTACAAATTTCCACAAAATTTCCAAAAGGAAAAAAATTTTTTTTTCTGGTTGTCATTCAAGAGTATTACTAACATGTATCTTGACAAACTTTGAGTTGGGAACAATAACTATTACAAAATATAGTTATTGAAGCCAAGGAGACATAAATGATTTTTTTTCCATCTTTTTCATCATGAAGAAGTTGAATTCTATTCTTCTGTGGCAGCCAATGTCATGCCAGAATTGAGGAACAGTGCTTATGCTAAGACTGCTGGTTAATCTCTGCAGTCTTCCCTAATACCCCCAAAATAAAGGTAAAGCTGCTACTGCCTCTAGGGAAATGGAAATGCCCAACAGAGCATTCTAAATCAGACTTTCATGGTAAAACATCCACTAATAATTAATTTTCTGCTTCCTTTAGACTAGGACAGGTTAAGCAGTTGGTCACATTCAGTAAATAAGAAATCACTTGCAGTAATTTCTGCAACATTCTAATCATTTTCCCATTTCGGAAACCTATTTTAAAAGTCTTTGATCTGCATTACAGTGGAAAGGACATTGAATGTGGAAAGAGAAGACTTGATTATGAATTCAACATTGGCACCCACTAATATCGTGGCTTAGGCTAGTCATTTAACCTAAACATCTCCATTTATTTTCTAGTGATCGAGAGCATTGCAGTCTATACCCTGAAAGAGTTGTTATGAACACGCAACAGAAAAACATGCGAAGGACATAGATGCAGAGGTTACACAGAAACACTTGATGAGTGCAGATACTAAATGACACACTAGAATTATCACAGTCCTAGCAGTGGTATTTCAGAGTTCTGTCCTGTACCAGCACAAATGTGATCTTGTGAAATGGGAAATATGTCCCCTGTATCTTCTTTCTGCATATTATTAAGAATGACAATATGTTGGAATTATTTAATTACATCATTAAAGGGGGTTTTATTTTCTTTAGTAAATATATAAGGACAAGCTTTTCAATTAACACTGACCTTTACGACTTCCGTTTTGGATTCTGTAGATGGTAAAGCTGACTGCAAATTAGATTCTGCAATGTACCTTGTTCCTTAGTTTTTCACCCACTGATTAGTTTCATACAGTTGACAGCAGCCCACCCTGTTGCTTTCAGTTTGCAATTTGTAGCAATCTCAAAACACTGTGTTCAATCCCCCAAGGTGCTCTGTGGAAATGCTGTCAAACTATTTCTGTGTACGTGTGTTTTCGTTCTGTAGCTGTGCTTTGTACTCATTTACGAAAACCAGTCTTTAATTTGTAACAGAACATTTTCAAGATGAAACAGAATTTCAGGCCTCAGCAAAATCACTGGTATATGACCACAGGCTTCTTCTGTTCTAAAGCTTGATGTGCCTGACTACTATTAAACATAATGCTGTATTTTTGAAACCTGTTACAGAATATGACTAAATATAAGGCTGCAAATTTGGCCTTAAAATCTAGTAATTGTTATTACGCTTGTCATCATCATGTGGCTCTGGTTTTATTTTTCCAATTCCATCTCTCATGCCTTTTACCATATATCTCATGGCTATTTGTCATTCCTTGAAATGCCTATTTCTCTCATGTTTACCTGGTGCTGCCTACATATAGCATAGTATCTCTGTCTAGAATGCCATATCTTACAATACTGACCTCTTTATCTCAGACATTGCCTATTTCAGAAGGCCTTTCTCTATGCCTTCAATGCCCTGATTCAAGTAACTCTCTTTGATCTCTCATGCATCCTGTGTGTGATTTCATAAAAATATTTTCCTTTCTGTATAGTAATAATTGGTTTGCTCTTGTGTCTTCCTCACTAGACTAAAACTTTTAGACAGCAAGAGACAATACCTATTTAAATACATAGATACTTTATAAATGTTTGCTGGCTAAATGAATGCTTTATAAAAAAATATTGATCGGCCAGGCGTGGTGGCTCATGCCTGTAATCCCAGCACTTTGGGATGCCGAGGCAGACAGATCACAAGGTCAGGAGATTGAGACCATCCTGGCTAACACGGTATAACCCCGTTTCTACTAAAAATACAAAAAAAAAAAAAAAAAAAAAAAAAAATTAGCTGGGCGTGGTGGCGGGCGCCTATAGTCCCAGCTACTCAGGAGGCTGAGGCAGGAGAATGGCGTGAACCCGGGAGGTGGAGTTTGCAGTGAGCTGAGATCGCACCACTACACTCCAGCCTGGGCAACAG
>NC_045434.1:150217397-150341413 GCF_002776525.5 Piliocolobus tephrosceles
AAAAAAAAAAAAAAAAAAAAAAGGCTTTGATCAATAAATTGCAAAAACAATCAACATTATTAATAAAAGTGTTATACTAGCTTTGTTATATCTAATAACTACAGCATTCAGTAAACACAGTTTATAGTTTTATCAGTGAAACATAGTTTATAGTTTCACTGTACAAGCTTCCCACTGTGCAAATCCAAGCTATTTTAAAAGTAAATCCTTATAGGCCGGGCATGGTGGCTCAAGCCTGTAAAACCAGCACTTTGGGAGGCTGAGGCAGGCGGATCGCCTGAAGTCAGGAGATCAAGACCCGTCTGGCCAACATAGTGAAACCCTGTCTCCACTATAAATACAAAAATTAGCTGGTCCCGGTGGCAGGAGCTTGTAATCCCAGCTACTAGGGAGGCTGAGGCAGGAGAATTGCTTGAACTCAGCAGATGGAAGTTGCAGTGAGCCAAGATTGTGCCACTCCACCCTGGGCGAGAGAGTAAGACCCTGCCTCAAATAAAGAAATAAACAAATAAATAAATAATTAAATAAACCCACCCTTATATGGTTCCATGATTTCTGCATCTGGTACATTATATTCAGCGTCAGATTGGGTCAAGTCAGTCTAAATCATAGACCTTGACTGCTTCTCATAATTTTAAACGAAGAAATAGGCTTTAACATAGAAAATTGTTTAAACTAATTTAACTTTATTTAAATTTGTCATCTAGACAGAATGAAAAAGACTTTTGACTAACTTTCAGTTGAAACACACACACACACACACACACACACACACACACACACTACACACTTAAAAAATTGTATCCAAGTATTGTTTTACATTTGCATTGGGAATGGAAGATGCATCAGTATGTTCGTGTTTCCTGAGTTAATGTCTGATAGTTGCAATTGATGCTGTGCTATTATTCAGCAAAAGAAAATAACACTCAGAACAAAATAATGTTGTCTCTCATTTTTATTTTGATTAATAGTGTTCTATCTCTTATAATTTTTAGGTGCTTTTTGGAAGATGGAGCTTCAAAGGGTGCCTGGCTGAACCGGTCAAGTATTATTTTTGCGGGAGGTGATAAGTGGTCAGTGGATCCTCGAGTTTCAATTTCAACATTGAATAAAAGGGACTACAGCCTCCAGATACAGAATGTAGATGTGACAGATGATGGCCCATACACGTGTTCTGTTCAGACTCAACATACACCCAGAACAATGCAGGTGCATCTAACTGTGCAAGGTATGTATTTTCAGAACTGCTATATTGTGAAAGACTATGCTTAGAAATGCTTAATATTTAGGTATCAAAATGACTAGGAAACAATTAACAATGCTGAAATATTCAGCTGAAATATTCGTTGTCATTGAAATATTTGTTGAAGTATATTGTCATTGCTTTTAGGAATTTACATTTCTAGGTATCAGAATTTACATTCCTAGATATACAGACAAAATGAAAAAGTCTTCTGACTGACTTTGAATTGAAAGACACATACACACACACACACACAAACACACACTTTAAAAAATGTATGCAAGCATTGTAGTCATTAAGAAGTGTAATGACCATTACGGGCATACAAATCCCTACTTACAAAGATAAAGAAATATCCATTAACACCACATTATGACATTTGTAAATGATTCACCTCATATATTCCTTTGATTCATCCCTTCAATATATCTTTGAGAGCCCATGATTGATACATTAAATATTTGAAACCTACAATAGATATATGGAAATGTTAGAACTTTTTGAAATATGCATAATAACTCTTTAAATGCAGTCCACCAACCATTCAAATACTCTGTCTCAATCCAACCTCTGTTTACTTTGATTCAAATCACAATGAAAAGTAGTAGCCTTCTAGGATTTCTTTATTTAAATATGAAGTAATTGAGAAAACATGTACACAATGGTTTATATTTTATTTACTTTCAGTAGATCATAAAGCATGCTAGCTAACTTTCAATCTCCAGATACAAACAGAAGCATCAAATTATTTCTCTTGCATACTAAACTGTAAGAGCATATGTACCCTAAAATACAAATGGTTTTCAAGAAAAATGCAATTATTATGCTAGGAGAATGGAAAACGTTTATTTTTTGCCCTTTTACATTATTTCCTTCCGCTTTATAAATTAATCACGTGTTCATTGTTTAGAAATATTATGCTCTGTGGAACTGAAACTGATGTTGCCGTATTTCTAAGTAAAATTAATAACAAATTATGTGATAATGTGGTACCAGAGCATGCATGTTTTATTCCTAGTAGGAAAGTTGAGTGAGCAAGTCAGTTGTATTCTCTTTGAGTTTACCTTTCAATAAGTCAAAGCTGAAAATTAATTTAGGTGCATAGCTTAAGTCTGAAAAAGATTACTAATCTATAGCCTTATTAACTGAGCTTTATTTCCTTACGTACAGGTAAACTTGAATTCAAACACAGCTTCAATTGTTAGTACAATAAATATTTTAACTTTGTAATAAGGTTAAACTTCTTAAACAATTAACTTTAAGGAGGAAAGTAAAAATTGAAAAATAAGTCAATGAATTTCCTCAATGATTTTTCTTTTTTTTGCAGATTATTGCAGACTGTGATGATGTTCATTATTTAAAAGTGGTATATCCCAATATAATAACATTTTCACAAAAGTCCATCTTTAATCAGAGATTATTCAGGGACTCCAGAGGGTGGGAGTTAATCCAGCTTCAGAAACTGACATGAGATTGTAAGACAAAACACATTTCTTATGTTATTCAAGCCTAATCCTGTTCTCTTGTTCAATTCTCTGCCCTTTGACTTGAGTTTCTAGCTCAAAGACTATAAAAGATTTCATTATGTGAAAAAAGAAAGTACACTTGAACAATATGTTCAAGTTAGTTAAGACACAGACATTTTGCTTGTACATTTTAAACTTGTAGATTTAAATCATACATTTCTGAAGAATAAATATATCCCATTTTCCTTTTTCCATTCTCTCTTATTCCATATTAGGCCTATATTTTAAATAATCAGACTATCAGTATTTAAGACCAGCCTAGGTACATGTTTAATTCTCATAGGATTTTTAAACTAACTTTATATTACTTATGTTGTTTGATATTGTTCACATTTTTAAAATTGCTACACGTCTTACTATATACTCTTTTTTGCTGGTCATTAGATGATGGTGAACTTTTGAGCAGTTAGGAATGTACTTATTGAATGTTCCTTCAGTATAATATTTTATTCCTCCAGAAAAAGAAAAATCCATGTTACTGTTTTGAAAGTATAAGATTGGATAAAATTAAAAGCTAATAATTTTACAGTATTTATGAACGTAATTACTTATTAGAAGTTGATTGACATGTAGGCGTTTTTCATATTACATTAATAAAGTTCAGGGAATACATTAATAGGCTTGTCAGTCAATTCAAGTACTACATAAATGTCATAAAAAGTCAACCCCACTACATTTCTTCTCAATGAACAAAAATAAACTGATGTGTACACCTCTTCAGTCCCTAAATTTGTTAGATTGTCTGATGCCCAGGGGTATCAGCATAGTGTTGAAGCTTATGCTCTTTGCCTAACAATCTGTCAGTCCTTTATGCACCAAGATAAAGAAGCTTAGCAACTGAGGGAAAACTGTATTAATCACTGATGTCAAACATACATTGGCTGGTAAAAACAAAGCTCACCTTCAATTGTTGCATGTACTCCAGGGAACTATTTTTTTCTAATCATTTTGAAAAGGGATAAAAAGTAGATATATTGTCAACACAGACACTATGTTTGAGAAATTTATTAGTGCTTGACTTCTCAGAGCTATTAATATAAATAAATGGAGCAATGGAAGAGGAAAAACACTAAAGTAGGAATAAGAAAACCTGGATTCTAATCTGGAAATAGGCAATTATTAAGTTTCTGAACTCTGGCTTTCTCATTTCAAAAGGGACATAAGACAAGAAGATCTTTAAGGTCCATACTAGTCAAAAAAAGACAAATGATAAAAACATACAAAAACAAAACAAATTAAAAAAAAAGTAATAAAAATCCCACTTCAATTATTTGCTTTGATTTAATAGGGAAAAATGTATTTAAGTCAAAAAAGAAAAATATTTTATAACTTTTATCGAACACCATGCAAACTAATGTTTACCTGTAGCCCCTGTTACTGCTTACTCCACAAGTACATTTCATTTTTCTTTACATTTTTTCTTTATCCAATGGAGCTGAGTAATCTATGTATTTATGAAATTTGAAGAATACGATAATTTGGAGCCTGGCTTTAAAAGGGTGGAAACTGGCTAATAGACTTAGTAATAAAATAAAATTTTTCATTACCTATATATAACATGGTTTTGATAAATCAAATGACCTATTATTCCCTGTTTCGAACTATGTGATATATTTACAAAGAACTCATTTCTTTGTTTATAAGTGTAAAAGTGTGTGAGGCTGGAGGATTCGTTATGAAGCCAGGGCTCCCTATTACAATACTGTAATGATAAGAAACATGAAATATAAACACTGCCCACCTAAATATATGTCAGGAATTGTGCTATGGTTAGAATGTGTCCCCCAAAGTTCATGTGTTGGAAAATTAATCTTGAAAGGAACAGTGTCTGAGGTGCAGTCAAATAAAAGCTGATTATTCATTCATGAGAGCTCTCATTAATGGGTTAATATTGCTGTCATGGGATTGGATTAGTTGTTGTGAGAGTGGGTTCCTTATAAAAGTGAGTTAGGCCCCCTCTTGCTTTCTTGTTCTTGTCCATCTGTTTTCTGTCATGGGATGATGCAGCACAAAGACCCTTGGAAGACGCTGGCACTATGCTCTTGGACTTCTCAGCCCCCAGAAATGTGAGCCAAATAAATTTCTGTTCATTATAAATTACCCAATTGGGGATATTCTGGTATAACAGCATAAAATGGACTAAGACATGGTTCCTACTTTTAGTTCTCCATGACATTTAAAGTCTAGGTTGTATAGAGTGCAAATTAGACACTCATAGATATTGTGTATTAAATAAGCACATATGAAATATTTATTGCTCAACTCATTCCCTTTCAAGGAAATATACTCTTTTCTCTGGTCAGAGTAGAAGGAGATTTGACTAGCACATAACTCTGTAATCAAAATAACTTCTCAAAGATATTTAACTTCTCCAGGGTATTGTAATTTCCTTAGGGTACATAACTCACCTACAGTATTTGTAATAGGTGGGGTACTACACTTCCCTTATCAAGGGTGGGCTTCTTTCTCTAGATACTGGGAATGTAATTAGAAGACAATATTCAGGGCCCTTTTGAGGATAGTCTCAGCTTCAGAAAGCCTCCTTGCCAAAGTCAAGGCCTGCCTAGAGTAGCTAACATCCAATGACTGCTTGAGGCAAGGAGTATAAAGACCTTTTCCTTTTAGCCCAATGTAGGAGAGCTTCGATGAGCCATTTTAGGTTCAGAGCTCCACATGGGCAGCTGAGGCTATTGTCCAGACTCCATGGCAGCTCTACTTCTTACTATATTCAAACCCATTTCCTTCTTCTTCCATCCCTAGGGGCTGATCACAAGGATATTGCCTAATAAACATCCTGCACTCTAAACTCTATCTTGTTTGAATTCATTTCACAAAGATCCTAAACTATGACAATATCAGATCCTTATCTCTTGCTTAGTCATTATTTTGAGAAAGCCTTTATAAAGTGAAAAGACATTCAAACATCATTTATTATTAATATTCTATTTTATGTTAAAAGAGATTTGAAGTGGCTTATGGAGAAGTATTCAGAGCACCAAGATAGATAGGAGGAACAAAACAAATAAGAGAAGAGTAGGATGCAGTCAGAGGTGAGGTTAGATCACAAAATTTGTAATATGATTTCCATATACTTTCAGAGCATGGCAAAAATTTAGTTCTAAGATTTCTGAAAGCCAGTATACACAGAGAAACAGAATCAGTTATTCATTTCATAGTTCATAGGTTAAAAGTTATTTTTCTCAGTACTCTGATTCTGTTTTTCAGAATAAAGTGGCATTTCTGCTGTGAACCATCTCAGAGCAATACAGTGAGGTATAAGGAACATCTCTTTGGTACCCGTAGCATTCATTCATAAGGCTTTTACTTATAACAGCTTTCATTATATAAGTTTATAAACTTATTTATATAAGTTTACTTATAACCTGAAGTGCAGGGAAGTAAAAAAATAAATTTAAAAATAAATTCAATAAAATGCCATTCCAATAACAGGGAGATAGCTTTTTGATTACCACCTTCATCTACAAATAAATTTTAGAACCTATCCTTCTTAGGCAAAACTCCACAGATATTATTTTTCCCAATTAGTCGTTGAATAGTAATTCAAGTGCAGATACTTCAGAGTTATACTTACCAATGATTATCTGGAGAGCAACTACTCTATGTGGCCACAAGTATAAAGCCATAGTCTCCAAAGATTAGTACATCTTTGTCTAATGTTAACATCCTTGGCCTGGTGCGGTGGCTCAAGCCTGTAATTCCAGCATTCTGGGAGGCCAAGACGGGTGGATCACGAGGTCAGGAGATCGAGACCATCCTGGCTAACATGGTGAAACCCCGTCTCTACTAAAAAAATACAAAAAACTAGCCGGGCAAGGTGGCGGGCACCTGTAGTCCCAGCTACTTGGGAGGCTGAGGCAGGAGAATGGCGTGAACCCGGGAGGCGGGGCTTGCAGTGAGCTGAGATCCGGCCACTGCACTCCAGCCTGGGCGACAGAGCTAAAAAATCCTTTTGATGAATAGTAAGGCCTTGACAAGATACACACTGAAAGAAAAGAACATCACACTCTGTTCCAGTTGGAGCTGATGGGAATAAACAGCATCACAGAACATGGGCCTGCTTTTTACTAAAAGCCAAAAGGAGGAAAAAAAAAAAAAAACAGTAATGGTGAGAAAAGCATGAAAGAATACGTACATTAGACAATTCAAGCCATTGTCCTGCAACAGTGAAAATTTCAAAATTTTCAACAAGTCAAAAAATGAAACCAAAGAAAAATTATCTCCACTAACAAAAATATTACAGAGCTACAGATGTTGAAACAGTCATTGTCTGGATGCAATAATGGCTCACAACAAGACTCTTGCATTGGATCCTAGTCTGTTTTATTCAGGATCTATTTTTACCTGTGGAGGAGATCAAAATTATACATGGGAACCCAATCTTGGACATGCTCTAAAACACAAACAAATGGACAAAGAGTCAAACCACATGCTGTTAATATTTTTAGCATGGAAACAAATAATAACCCATTGAAATAAAAATGGCTTAATTACCTGTTACATAATGTTAACCTACCCAAAATATCTTTATCTTTAAGGAATGCACCTTCATACTTACAAAACATAATCTTAGGTAAATGAAAAAAGATAACTTGTTAGTGGAGCTACTACCAGTTAAAACTAGGAGTAGGTCTCCCAAAATTGTCCATGTTTTTTGTACATGATCTATAACTTCTTTATATCATTAACTACATAACAGAGCTACATTTCTAAGAACATATATGATAAATACATGTTATTTATCTGCTTGTAAGAAAATGCTTATTATTTGCTCTCTAAAATTTGGCTAAAAGTTATCTCAAATATTTAAGATAAAAGTTACATGTATAAGGGTGTACATACTCATTCTCATTCCCTTTGCAGGGGATTCCGACCTGTTCTACCATAAATCATTCTTTACTTACCCAATTTACATTATAGTGCAGGTCCAATGGAAGTCAAATTATACTGAGCTCAGGCGGACTAATCAATACCTGACTACTGATCACAGGGTGAAAGATCAAATAAGTTCAGTTACTGATGAAAATAAGATTATATTAGTTCCTACAGATTTTCCCCACAATGAAATAGTAATGATGGAACCAGGCCTAAGAACATTCTATTGTTTTTTCTATTTCTATTTATCTGAAACGGCCAGTTTTGCAACTTATGAAGACAGGATCTTATTAGCATTTTGGAAGATATGCCTCATTAGTTAATAGGATGATGATTAGATAGATAGATAGATAGATAGATAGATAGATAGATAGATAGATAGATAATGTTCTGTTTTGTTTTTTCTGAGACAGTATCTCACTCTGTGTCCAGGCTGGAGCATAGTGGCTCAGTCTTGGCCTACTGCAGCCTCAACCTCCCTGGCCTCAGGTGATCCTCCCACCTCAGCCTCTCATGTAGCTGGGACTATAGGTGCACACCACTCTGCCTGGAATTTTTTTCTTTTCTTTTTTTTTTTTTTTTTTGTAGAGATTGGGTCTTGCCATGTTGCCCATGCGGATCTCAAACGCCTGGGCTCAGGTAATCTACCCACCTTGGCCAACCTCCCAAAGTGCTGGGATTACCAACTCATTCTCATTGAGCCCCTACGCCTGGCCAGGACTATCATTATATTCCCTGAGTACTTTATCCAGTGGGAAATATTTAATCTGTTGAAATATATGAAGCAGTATTATTGAGGTCTAGAGAGACAATGGTCTGATATCTAAACAATTTAGAATAGTTATGCCTAATTTGAGAAACTTGGAAAAAATAAGTTTTTCAGGTGTCATTCGTGATCTTAGACTTCAGCAAGATTATTTCCACAAATATACCTTCACAGACAAATTCAGAATGAAGGTTATTTTCCCAAATGTACCTTCACAGACAAATTCAGATCTAAGATTATTTCCCCAAATATACCTTCACAGAAAAACTCAGGTTCACCATCTGTGCTTATGTGGGGTAAGCTTTTTTAGGCAAGGAAATATTGCATAACAATTAAAAAAATTAATGCATTTTGCAGGTGGACATTTTCAGCTTTCTTTTCACACAATCCCTTCTGGCTAGAATTGCTATGGTTACATGGCAGGATATATCAGACCAGATTCTAGGAATTTATTACCTCACTTTTCTGTGAATATACTGACATTCATTAGGTTATGGGTTTAGCTACTATGATTTATAAGATATAAGGTGAATTGAGCTACTTTTAGTAAAATTCTTTTTTTTTTTTTTTTTTTTTTTTTTGAAACAGTCTCGCTCTGTCGCCCAGGCTGGGGTGCAGTGGCACAATCTCGGCTCACTGCAAGCTCCGCCTCCCGGGTTCAAGCGATTCTCCTGCCTCGGCCTCCCGAGTAGCTGGGACTACAGGCGCCCGCCACCACGCCCGGCTAATTTTTTTGTATTTTCAGTAGAGACGGGGTTTCACCGTGTTAGCCAGGATAGTCTCGATCTCCTGACCTCGTGATCCACTCGCCTCAGCCTCCCAAAGTGCTGGGATTACAGGCGTGAGCCACCACGCCCAGCCTAAAAAATTCTTGTTTTAATACGAGCTTGTCTTCCAGAATACACATTTTTTCTTCTAAATATTCTAATATTCAGAATTATCAAACATTATTTTTCTACAGTTGGGAATAAAGATGTAGCAGAAACAGAAAGTACATTTCAGTAAATAGTATTTTGCTTCCAAAAGATTTTCTATGTAAATATATGGATCATATTTTCCTAAGCAAAATGATCACATGAAGTTTTATATATTGCCTAATGTAAGGTCTGATATTGGAACAATACTGTAGATCAAAACGGAGTCAAAATTGATAATGCACTTCTTACTCTACACAAGAGGAATTACTAAGTTAATAATATTTTCTTATACATTTTCAATTTGTTGTTATTTGCCAAGGAAAGACAGGTAGAGAAAAGAAAAAAAAAAAATCATATTGATAGCCACTGCACATTGTCGGCTTCCATCTGAGTCATCTCTTTTTCTTTTCTATAGAAGAAACTTTGTGAGTTCATAGCAGAAGGAAGGAAGGAGCACTATTGGGATTTAAATAAGCATCTTTGCTAACTAGGAAATTATACCAGCAAGGAAGATTCTACTTCACTGCCTTGAATCTACTCATGAGATGAGTAATACGTTGAGAGGGTGGTAGAAGAGGGGCAAAAATCAGATAATTATACAGCTTGTGGTCAGTGTTGATGAGGAGAATTGTTGCCCTACTTTATCCTTTTTTTTTTTTTTTTTTTTTTCAAGTTTTAAGCTTGAATCACAGTGGCAAGTATTCCATAAAAACGTATGTGGGCATAGGATATATAAGAAAGAAGAAGAATATTATGTATTATTCATTTGGAGACTAAGGCAGTATTTCTGTTTTTGATAACACACAGTCCAAAATACCATTTGAAAATAATTTAAAGTAATTATCCCTTTAAGCAAGATTTGCTGCCTTTAAAAGTTCCTTTAATGATTAATGGATATTTCTTACAATTCCTGAAGCACAGAGTTTGAAAAGTATGTCAGAGCTCAGCAGACTGATCCCATTTTCATATTCTTGGTAGTAATTCTTAGTTTTGCATGTGCAATCTGTATTGGAGAGTGGTTATATTTGTTGCCTGTCTTGGAGTATATTCATTTTGTTTTAAAAAAACAAAGAAAATAACTGTGTAAGTAATACATGTCAAATCCCAGTGCAATGTACACTATCACTATGAAAATCTCTCTATAAATAAAAGATTACCAACCTCTAGCTGGCCTATTTATTTTAAGAAACACTGCAAATAAAACCTATGTCTGGTGAAGTAACTTATGTTCTTGGAGTCATTGTAATGGGATTTGATATATGAAATATTTTTTTCTGTTTTTTTGTGTTTTTTTTTTTCCCAAATCATGTACATAATTAAGATATTACTATAAAGACAATTAGGAATTTACTGTTTTCATTAGTTAAATGCCAACTGACAATACTTCTTGTAACCTTTATGTAAAGCAAAGATACAATTTCAGAGGAGAAAATTTGAATCTGCTAATACTGTTTACTGTATTATCTGTAGTAGAAAAATAAGAATTAATCATATATAGCACCAACAGGAAAATGGACACAATTAAAACTGGTGGCAAAGCTTAGTTTGCAGAATTAGAGGGAGGTTGTGTTCCAATATCTCTCTTCCCCATACTTCACCACCCATCCCTTCAGCATCTTCTGGTTAGTAATCTAGCAAGAGTAATAGAAAGACTTTGGAAAGAGGGACTATGCACCTGCACCAAGTTGTCAGTTTTCTAACCCACATTGGTAGGTTTGCATTTAGACAAGTGGCCCTTAAACAGTTTGTGGTCATGAACCCATTTGAAAATCTGATGAAACTTGTAGACCCCTTCTCTGAAAAAATACACATACCTTTAGCATACTTCTTTACATGAGCACAGGCTTATGAACTCCCTAAATCTATCTGTGGACTCCAAGTAAGGTCTCAAGTCAACTTCTTGAGCATGATGACTAGGTCTTATTTTATTTTATTTTATTTTATTTTTTTGACTCTCAACAGGATGGTGTCTGACAAATGTTAGAAACTCAGTAGAGTTTTATTGTTTTTATAAATGCATGTATTTCTTTCTGCCTAGCTTCATGCCAGTCACTTTTCTTAAACTGTGACTTAGTATGTTGATGTTATCTTTAGGACATAAGACCATGAATGCTGACATAATAAGAAACATAAATAAATTAAAAGGATTAGTTAAACATTCATGTCTTAGATTGCTTATTTTTATTTGAGGCCAAAACCTTCTTATCTTCTGCTAATTTGCCATATTTTCACAAATGTAGAATAGTGAATGCATGTTGTGGTAAAAAGTAACAAATAAGACACCAGCCTTCTTCTGCAAAATATATTCTACTCTAGTAATGTTTTTTTTTTTTTTTTCTTTTGTATTTTTTAGTAGAGACGGGGTGTCACCGTGTTAGCCAGGATAGTCTCTATCTCCTGACCTCGTGATCCGCCCGTCTTGCCTCCCAAAGTGCTGGGATTACAGGCTTTATTTTGAGAAAAAATATACTTTACATGGGACAGAGTTAGCTACAAAGACCGTAGCCAAACGTTTCTAATGCCAAATCCAAACAAGAGTTTAACATTTAAAAAGAGCCAACAGTTACACAATTATAGGTGGATGGACACTTTTTAAAATGAAATATTGAAGACTTGAGGAGGGACAGATTTTGCAGCTATTTATTAGTGCAGAATAAAGTGAGATGTGTTGTCATTCACTCTGCTTAGGACTTGTTCATTTTAAGTGAGCCCATTTTAAAAAAGCAGGTAGGATGACTTCAGTTTAAATCAATAAAGACTTATGAAGTCTCACTTAAATTCAATACCAACTGTATGCAAATAACTTTGCACATGCATTCATTCATTACCCCTTGTGGGAGGCCGAATGATACAGTCTCCAAATATGACTACATCTTCATCTCCAGAACCAATGAATTTGTTAAGTGGCAAGGAAAAATGTAATCCGATCTTAAAACAGGGCTATCCTATAATCCTAGCACTTTGGGAGAACGAAGCAGGAGGATCACTTGAGACCATCCTGGACAACAGAGGGAGAGCCTTCTACAAAAAAAAAAAAAAAAAAAAAAATTTAAATGGCTGCTGTGGTCCTAGCTACTTTGGAGGCTGAGGTGAGAGGATTGCTTGGGCACAGAAAATGGAGGCTATAGTGAGTGGTGATCATGCCACTGCACTCCAGCCTGGGTGACAGAGCGAGACCTTGCCTCAGAAAAAACAAAGCAAAACATCAACAACAAACAAACAAACAAAAAAACAAGTGCCTATTAACTTAGATTATCCACTCAGGCCCAGTGAAATCACATGGGCCCTTAAAAGTGGAAGAGGAAGGCAAAAGAATGGTCAGAGGGAGCTGACTGCTGATGAAGACCAGATTGATGTGCTGAAGAAGGACTCAACTTACAATGGCTGGATTTAATGATAGACAAAGGGGACCCTGAGCCAAGCAATATGGATAGACTTCAGAAGCCAGACAAGTCAAGGAAATGAATTCTCCTTTGGAAACTTCAGAAGGGAATTCAGCCCTGCCAACACCTCGAGTATAGCTGAGTGAGACATGTCTAGCCTAACAGACATGTAAGATACATTTGTGTTGTGTTAAACCACTAGATTTGTGATACTTTGTTATGGCAGCCAATAGGAAAACTAATACACTCCACATGCACATTCACACATATACACACTTTAAAATAAAGGTACCTTTATATCTATCTAGAATAAGTTTCTTAACCTCAGTACTACTGACATTTTGGGCCATATGAGTGTGTGTGTGTGTGTGTGTGTGTGTGTGTGTGTGTGTGTGAGAGAGAGAGAGAGAGAGAGAGTATTGCTGTACAAGTGTAGGATGTCCTGGCCTCAACATATGGACACGAGCAACATTCTCTGGTTGTAACACTTAAATGTCTGCTGGGGCAATAATCACCCCTGGTTGATAACCACTGATGGAATGGAAGACACATGCTTTAATTTTCAAATGCATGGTAGGTTGTGACAAGCTCCATGAAAATATAGATCATATCCATCTTACTGACCTAACCTGAGTGAGTATAACAGGGACTGGCATATAAAAGGGGCTGAAATAAATATTTAACGGATGATAGAATGAAGGAGTGAAGTCTCTTAGAGTATAAAGAGCCAATGACCATAGAAAATTCTTCTGAATTTTTTTCTCTCTGATCTATTTCCCCTGTTGACACTAGTGAAGATCAGTATTCTTTCTCCTAAGTAGTTTGGCATGGCATAAGTATTAGATTGACCTCAAGTCACATTCACTTTTAATATTTATAAAGTGTATGAACTTGGTCAAGTGTCTTCATCTGTTTAATACTCACCTCCATCCTCTGAGAAGTAAAAAGTAATCCCCAGCTCTCTGGTTTGCTGTAAAAATCTAAAAAAACAGTTAGATACATATTTCTTGAAGTGTCTGACTCAGAGTAGGTATTCAATCTGAGTTATAATCTTTCTTTTTCCAAAGAGCTAATAGTGTGCATATAGGTCCTTTCTTCTTTCTCCCTTTGAATTAGGACGCAATTGATATTGCTCTCACTGATTCCAAGTGATCTTTACTAAGAATTTAGACAACAAAGTTAGACTGTAAAATATTAAGAAAATTGATTACTCTTTCTTCTCCTGGATAAATTCTATGTGAAAAAGATACAATAAATTTATATCAAAGTTAAGGTTTTGAACTAACATAATTGAAAATAATCTTACATTTTTTGGAAAACTTCTACCTAAAATTAATGGAAAGATATTATGCATTCATTTTTGCCTATTTGATCCCAAAGCTATTCTCTGCACCTCTCTTGCTATGCTCTATGTCACCCTCACACCAGAAGGTGCATTCCCATCCCTCTATGTTTTTTGGTTTCTGGCAGGGTTCACTCAATGGGAGATACTGGCAAGCGAGTGATTGTAGACTGGAGGAAGAGAGAAATCAAGCTATTTTCCTCTCTCTTATTGCCACAGGCAGTGGTGTCTCCTGCAAAGCTTTTTATTTCCTTGGCTCCAGGTTCAGCTGGACAGTCCATCCTCCTACTGGCACAGCTCACACTGGGAAACCCCATGTCATGGGCCTAGCTGCTATTGTACAGTCCTGACCTTTGGGCTCTGGCAATGAGACCTGTTTACAAAAGTATTAGTGACTTCTTCTTGTTACAAATCTCTGATGTCCTCTCCTTCATGTGCTCTGGCTTCTTAGACTTTCATCGCTTATGTAAAAACTTTTCTGTATTAGACCATCCTTTTTCTGAAATACAGTTGACACTTGCACAACATGAGGGTTAGGGGCACTGACCTCCTACGGAGTCAAAAATCTGCACATAACCTTTGACTCCGCCAAAACTTTATTAATAGCCTACTATTGACTGGAAGCCTTACCAATATCATACATAGTCAATTAACACATATTTTATGTTAATACATATATAAATATGTATATGTATGAACCATGCAATGGTATTCTATATCTATTATACTGTATGTATAAGAATATATATATATGTATTCTATACAGTATTCCTACAATACAGTAAGCTAAAGGGAAGAAAATGTTATTAAGAAAATCATAGAGAAGAGAAAATGTATTTAGTATTCATTAAATAAAAGTGGAACATCATAAAGTTCTTTATGCTCATCTTCACATTGAGTAGGCTGAAGCAGAGGAGAAAGAAGAGGGGTTGGTCCTGCTGTGTCTGGTGGCAGAGGTGGAGGAAAATCCAAGTGTACATGGACTCTTGAAGTTTAAACCTGCATTGTTTAGGGTCAAATGTACCTAGAGTGGTTTCTATTTTCCTGACTGTATCCAGACTGATACAGCTTTTTCTTAAAACTTCAAGTGGTTTTGAGTTGTAAATATTCCCAAAAGGCAAGTGTTTAAGCTCTATCCTTTATATAGTTAACCATTTTATGTAATGATAATTACTGCCTTACATTCCAGGAAAAATATGTCTCATTCCTGAATATCAAAAGCAAATTTAAAAACAAATTTTAAAATTAATTACACATATATTGGGATCTCAGATTTATTAAACTAATTATTAGAAAGTAAGATAAATTGGGGAAAAGCTAAAAGTATGCATAATTATTAAATGCTGGCATTTATGTGAGCCTTGGGCTTCTCTTTATTAGCTTTTTGGGTGCAATTATCATTAACATTTCAGTTGCATCCTTAATGAATATTAGAGCTACAAATACACAATGGCATGAGTGAAAATAGGAGTCTTTCATTACCACACAGACTGAAACTTTAAGAAAAATAACTTACAGAGAGGCTGTAGAGCTGTGATTGTATATTTACCCTGGGAGCTATGAGCTGTCTAGAAGTATTCTGAGCTTTGATTTTTACAGCTGCACCTGTGCCAGGTGGAGAAACTAATGAAGAGCAATTTGGGCCTCTTCAGTAAACCAGTTAACTGAGTTTGGACACTAACTCTAAAGCAACTTAGCCACATTCTTTGAGCATTTGCTTTGTGCTAAGCATTGTTGTAAGTATTGGAAAAGAAAGAACTGCAAATAAAAATTAGTTTTTTTTTTTTTGTTTTTTTTTTTTTCAAGGAAATTGCCTAGCAGCTGGGGGTTACCGACTTGGAGGCAAACGAGTGCGCTAAAGTTAGGTAGGGGCTAGGACAGATGTATATATAGGGCACATAAGGAAGGTCTTCTTTTTCTGGAGGATCATACCCAACTTTTGGGGTGAAGTAGTGGATAGGCTTGAGGTTTAATTACAAGGCATGAAGTGATAGCCATTGTATACTGCTTGGAAGTTACTTTTAGAGTGTATAGTAAGTCATTCAGAGCTCAATGAGGAGCTACTTCAAGTCTCACCAAGTGCTGAATAAACAATTAGATGTATAAACTCACATTGTCTTGTTTCATAAAATGGAATAAGAACTGTGGAGAAGGAGTAGGAACAGGACAAGATGAGAGGAATGGCTCAATCAGAGAGCATTGTCATAAGATAGCCTTTAAAAGTGATACTGACAAAGAGATGCTCAAAGATACAGCTCCTCGGAGTTGGGGATGGCTTGGAGGTGGTTTGAGCTTGTAGAAGAGATGGGAAGCAATGGAGGACTCTGGGGAGCAGTTGTAGGAGGCTATAATTGCTGAGCTCAACTGCTGACTGGAAACATTCAATACTGAGAGGAGCAACTGCAGAGAGCTTAAGCAGGGAACCCTGGAGAGCCACAGTTGGAGCGTCCCCAGATTAAGAAGATGCCAGGGGAAGAAGCAGTTATGAGTGTCATTGTATGGAAAGTTCGAAGTTATCCATCCAATTCCACCATCTCTGCAGCTGGAAATGGTTGAAACACAGTGTCTTATATTTATGAAGAAATGGTGAAATATTGATAAGATTGACAAAATATGTTTGAGATTTTTAAATACAACTTCCCTCAAACTCAGACGTAGGGTTCCTTGGGTAATGTGATATTACTTTTGGTTGTTGTTTGTTTATTGAGAAAAATTTTACCCCAAAAATAGCTGTTACATTGGCCAAAACAAGGAGACTTGATTTTAAAGTGAAGGGTTCACTAACCAAAAAATCAACGAGAGTATATGCAAAATTTGGTATTTTTTGATATTTCTCCCCTGGAAAGAGTTTTTATCCTGTTCTCAGAGTTCCTGATGCTAATAAAAAAAAGGTTAAGACTGTTTGTATTAGGAAGACAGAAAAAGTTAGCTAATAGAAAATTTGGTAACGTCTATTATCAACTTATCCACAAAAGATGCTGTTGTATAACAGTGCAATGAATTCAGGTAATCATCACATTGAACACTGTCTGGCATTACTATGAGGCTGTCCTCTGCAGATATTGTTCAGGATAACAAACCTTGGTATATTAGTGATCCCTTCTGCATCTTTTTGGATCAGCTTGGGTTTAATTATGGAGGGAGATGGAAGCAGCATAGTAGATACTTTATTTGAGTAAAACACAATTGTGATGTAAAAACTTGAGAAAGATAATCCAGCTGGAAACTATTGTGTTAGTCCACCTTTGAGTGAGAGCTGAAAACTAGTGTGGATCCTGTAGAAATGGAAGGAAGAATGTGGAGGTGGAGGTATTCATTCAACTTGTGAATGTGAACACTGTAATTTTAAAATAATAATGCATCTGGTTATATTTTTGTTTCATTAGAATCTCATAGTACTGCAAATTTTTATCAAAATCACTCCATCTGGAAAAATTCTATATGGATTAAGCCACATGGGAATCAGTTACCCTGGCTTAACAGATATTTCATTGCCGTGGGTTTTAATCGATAAACTTGACCTTCTAACTTGGCCGGTTATACAATCTGTTCTGAGCAAACAATGAAATGATATGAAGTGAGTCAGACTTTGAGTATATTAGTGAATTGGGGCCAGAGTGACCAAGAATGAAATGTCAGGATAACAACACAAAGAAGAAAACTCATTTTTTTTAGGTTCAACTTACTTTTTTTTTTTTTTTTTTTTTTGACAGAGCATACCATACTCTCATTTAAAAAGAGCATTTTACCCAAAAAGCTATGTGTGTTTTCAAGGTAACATAAATTTACCCTTGAAGCCTCTGACCTAGTAAAGACTCATGGAATAGTTACTTTAAGTCTGCTCTGAACAAATAAAAAATTGCTCTCAAAGGTATTTATTTAGCTAATGAAGATGCCTTGCAGACCATTTGAACAATTATTTGAAAGCAGAAACCATTGCACGGCTCATCCATCTCTCATGGAGAGCTGCTGGCTTTGCACACCTTGGAGTGTTTTTTTGTTTCCCAACTCCAAAGGAGAAACTGTCCCACTTTCTGAGACTTAACATGTGGTTGGGATTACTGCAGGGCTTTTGAGCTCGCAGTTCATACACTTGTTTTTGACAGTATGATGTGTTCCTCTTTTAACTTTGCAGTAGAGCACACAGCAGTGAGGTTATTCTTAAAGGCAACCTAACTCAATTTTTGCTTTCTGAACAGTGGTTTGCTGTTCAATTTGGCTGCTTCCAGAATATGTATAACTTACTTTTTACATTTGCATGTAGTTAAAAAAATTGGTATGGCCTTATCAAGATCAAACAGAAAGAATGTTTTAATCTCTGGACTCTTCAAATTCACAGGGACTTCATGGAACATACTAAAGCCTTAAAATACAGAGTTAATCAAATAGAAAGCTATATATTTCAGACACAAATTTATCTTCTGGTTTGTTTCTTCAAGATAAGTAAAGAGGTCAGACTTCTAGTACATCACCTTCTGAAAGAATAGGGGTTGTTATACATATTATTAAAATTTTATATTACTATTCAAAGATAAGTAAATAAAACAGTTTAATTTGGAATGTTTCATAGTTTTCCAGCTCTCTCCTTGTCCCAGTGCAGTATTTAACATTTCATAGCATCACTGTAACATGACATTTATGAGTAGCCATTGGCGCCGAGTGCACAGGCTGCTGTGCTGAGCATGGCCTCAGCCCTCTCTATTACATAAAACAATGAGCATTGACACATATGGAGCTATAGAAGGCATATACACACACAGGAAACATTGAGAAGAAAATGTGACACTGACCTCTGCCTTTCTCTTTTTCCCAGACTTCCGTTGTCAATCAAATAATCAGAAATTGCCCATTACACATAGCCCCGTGGACCTCTTTTGCTGAGCTCAGAATAAAAACACTATGTATGGTTGACTAAAAAATGAGGACTTTCATTGGGAATAGTCTAATGATAAGTTAGAGTACTGTACACTTGGAATTGAAAGATCTCTGTGTTTTTGTTTTAGTTTTGTCTTTTTTACAGAGTTTCACTCTTGCTGTCCAGGCTGGAGTGCAATTATGCAATCTCAGCTCACTGCAACCTCCACCTCCCAGGTTCAAGCAATTCTCCTGCCTCAGCCTCCTGAGTAGCTGGGATTACAGGTGTACACCCCTATGCCTGGCTAATTTTTGTATTTTTTTTTAGTAGAGTTGGGGTTTCACCATGTTGGCCAGGCTGGTCTCATACTTCTGACCTCAGGTGATCCACCCGCTCTGTCTTCCAAAAGTGTTGGGATTACAGGCGTTGAGCCACGGCACCCGGCCTGGTATTTTGATCTAATAATTCTAAATATATTCTTTACATTTTCAGTGTTTCATGATGAATGAGTATTTTTTAAGGGTCTTTATATTATGCAGAACTTTGCTTAAACTTTGCTGTCTATTGCTTACTATCCTGATGATTAGTAAGGAAGAACATAAGACATTTTGTTTCCGATAAGACTCATCATACTTTTCACTTTATGCTTAATACTTTATTTAACTTCTAAAATTACAATATTAATAGATATTGCAGCATCAGATACTATAAAATAAACATTTAAATAAATGATATGAGTTTAACAATATCTCTGTAGGAAAAAGTGTAGCCAGAATGGCAGGGAAACCCCCACTCCCCGCTTCCCCCTGGGGAACAGTCCTTCTGCCGCTCTCTTCTCTCTTTTGCACACCCTTGCCCTCTGGGAATACTGAACATGTTGCTCTTCCCTTAGAGAACCTGATGTGTCACACCTCTGTGTTTCTGTTCTTTCCTAAACACTCTTCCTTCCCTCTAAGTAGGATTAATCATTTCTTCTCTGAATATCTCTAAGCATCCTTTTGGCTCTCCTATCATAGTCTGTTACTAAAGGTAAACCACATGAGGGCAAGTAATATGCTTATTTATACTTCTCAACATATGATATCTTAATGAATTAATTTGTATTATTATAGCCAATACGAATCAACTAATGGAACCATGTTCTGTAGAGAAAATGGCTTCTCCTAAATTCCGATATTACACAGTCATACACATTGGAAAGGATGAAAGTGCTAGAGTAAGACTCATCTGAACGTGGACCTTGGCTCTGCCACTTAACTCATGACTGAGACCCTCAGTCTATGGGTAGCTTTGTGGAGAATGAAACCCACATTATAGAATTACCTTCAAAATTAAGAAATGAAATGTGATAACATCTGGACACAAAGTCAGCACTCAATAAATGACACTATTATTATTATTATATGTAATACCTTTCAAGAGGTTTGTATGTGTGTTCATAACCCGATGAAAAGGTCAGTTATTTGTTTTTGCTCCTGAATTTCTCCTTTATTACTCTAACTTCTTATTTAATAGACGTGTCAAACAGCATTGTTATAAATATTAGCTGCCTATTTCTCCAACTTTATGTTTTTTCTATTGTTAGTGATGACAGCACAACATAGATAAATGCATATGTCAAGCCATTTTTCAACTTTATAATGACAAAAAGGCTTCTTATCATATCTAAATATGTTCAAATGACACTTAGTCACTTTTTAAAATCAGAATTAATGAGATTCTCGCTAACCTTTTTTATTTTTTAGTCCAATCATCTCCTAGCCTGACAAAGCATAAAAAAAAGAAGACTTCATTATATAACTTCTAAGAGTAGTAATGACAGAGTAATTGTAGCCCAAATTGGAAAAACTTTTGGTTTTAACTAAAGGAAGAGGAAAGACTTAATAGCATCCCAGAACACTTTATAAACAAAATGATGGTCATTAGCAATAGCAAAAATGAGGGCACAAGAGCAAAGAAATCCACCTAGTTAAAATAGGTAATAGTAGGCAGTGATAATGGAAAAATGATGGCATCATGAGTATCTATATGGAAACACTGAAAAGGGAAACAACATTGTTTCCTAACTTCTTTGATATTATGACACAATCAAGAAACACAGAGACAGAGACATTGAGAGAGACTGACTGCGTGAACTGTGGTAACTCTCAAGCCTCCCATCAGGAGGCTATGCAAAAATTATTCTCAAGAAAAAAACCGTATCTTTCCATAGGACTGAATACTGTAGTACATGGATACTTTGTGTAAACTATGAGAAGACAAAACCAACACCCCTACATTTCTCTAGGAAAGAGAGAAGGGGCTTACACCACTTTCTGGTAAATGGGAATGACAACAGCAAATGATAGCACCAAACTCGAAATCATATGAAAAGTGGGATGATCAAATGAATGGAAAGAATTTAGAGTATCTGGTTTTCATTACCTGGACTCAGACTTATTTCCAGTTAACTTATCCATTCAGAGCACAGCTTTGTACCTCATTTACTTCTTCTGGGAAATGTGGGGAAAAAAATCCACAAAGGATAAGTTTGATCTGGCATTAATGTAACAATCACCTACGTTTTGATTGTTGAAGTAAAGGATGGACAAATTCTGTCTATAGTGAAGCTGGCCCCAAGATGAAACAGACACTGAAGTAAGGAAAATAATTTATTCCTGTCCTCATGGGTGCACTGCCAGTGTCTTCTTAGAATATAGATAGTGGTATGTATTGGCTAAGAAAGAGTTAATTCCTGTTCAGGTTTGGCATCTCAAAATCATATCCTAAATTGACCGTAAGCTCTGATCTCAAGGACCAGAAATATCTCACAATCTTCTTATATTGTTCAAATTAGAATGTCTTTGTTTTAAATTTAGTAATTGTTATGTTAATGGAGAGAATGTTGGTACTGTGATCAGCTCTTCACAGAGAAGCTTATACCACTGAGGGATTAGAGACATGCTGGGAAAAATATTGTCTTGCATACACTAAGGAGTATACTTAGTTATCACTGTTTTCTTCTGTTTTGTGTTTTTTTTTTCCCCCCTTTTCTTCAGAGGAAACACTTTCTGTTACTAGAGTTTGCAACCATGTGTAAATAACTGTAAAATAATAGAATTCAGAAATGGAAGCTCGATTTCTTTTTCTTTTGTGTCTATGTGCCATCCATTCTTTTGTCATAAAAGATTAAAAATGCTGAGCAACTAGAAAGAAATAATTAGAAATTAAATCAGGGTAAAATGAATAGAAAGAAAATTCTGATCAGTTGATGAAAGCATATCATTTGTCATTGAATCTTCTTTCAGTATTAACATATTTCCTCATCCTTCAAAATCGAATTGCTAAGACCGAGGCATCCAAAAACAAGAACATGGGAACGTCACATGCAAAATATGGATTTAGAAGTGACATTATGTAGCCTTCTTTTCTTGTCTTGTTTGTATTAAGCAAGGGTAGAAATGTAATGTAGAAAAGGATTGCTTCCAGCTGCGCGCAGTGGCTCATCCCTGTAATCCCAGCACTTTGGGAGGCTGAGGTGGGCGAATTATCTGAGGTCAGGAGTTTGAGACCATCCTGACCAATGTGGTGAAACTCCATCTCTACTAAAATTACAAAAATTAGCTGGGCGTGGTGGCAGGAGCCTATAATCCCAGCTACTCAGGAAGCTGAACCTAGGAGGCGGAGGTTGCAGGGAGCTGAGATCGCGCCAGTGCACTCAAGCCTGGATGACAGAGTGAGACTCCATCTCAAAATTAATTAATTAATTAAATTAAAAATGATTCCTTCCATATTTTAATAAATATGTGAAGCTAGAAATAACATGAATTTAGGATTTATTTTGCACCTTTGAACCTACTCAAACTGTTAAGAATTTTCTTCAGAGAATTGCACTGAATCACACATGTCCAACAATTTAAAATGACTGCTTAAAAGTCAGATAAAAGAGAAAGTTATTTTGCAAAATTAAATTGAAATTATTACAAAATGCATGAAATATTCAAATAAGAAATTTATACACATGTATACATACATAAATACATATATACATGTACTTATACATATATAGATGTACATACATCTATCTCTCCATTCATCCTTTCACACAGTTCATTTATTAACAAATATATTTGAGATAATATGGTAGAATACATTATTCTTGTATTGCTTCAAGTGTATTCTTTGGAGTAATAATTCCAAAAAATGATCTGCAATAAAAGGGATTCAAATTAAGTTTTGAAACTCTGAATACTACACTCCTATAAGACATACAAATCATAAATGCAGATAGGATCCTGTAAGAATGACTTTTATCAGCATAGCTATAGTAGACAGAATAACTCTCTTCAAAGATGTCATGCCCTAATTCCTATAACCTGTGAATATACTCCCTTTCATGGTGAAGAGATTTAAGGTTATGGATGAAATGAACGTTTCTCATCAGTCGAATTGAAAATAGAGATATTATCCTTTATTAACTAGTTATGCCCAATGTAATAATGAGGGGTTATTATAAATAGAAGAAAAATATAGAAAAACAGATCAGAGTTATGAGATGTAAAAAAGGACTTACTCCCTATCGCTAACTTTGAAGATGGAGGAAGAGACCAGGAGATGGTGGGCAGTCTTTAAAAGTTGGAAAAGACAAGAAAATACATTCTCTCCTACAGTCCCCACAGAAGAAAGCAACCCTGCCCATACCTTGATCTTAGCCCTGTAGGATTAGTATTGGACTTCTAACATATGTAATTGCAAGATAATGCATTTTTTGTTCTTTTATGTGGGAAAGTATCTGATAATTTGTTACAACAGCCACAGACATCTAATATATATGCTATGGCTGTTGTAGTGATTACTACCTGTCAGACACCAGGGTACATTCTTGATACCCATTAACATATTAGTCAACCCAAAAAGCAACAAATTATAAACATTATTCTCCTCTGTATTTTATGAACGAGGATATGGGGCGTGGTGGTAAACTCTTGTAGGTTAGCAAATTATGCATAATGATACCAATAGAAAGTACCAAAACCAAGGCTCAAGTTAAAGACTAATTACAAAGTTTATGCTTTAAATTTCTTACTGTTCAGTCAATCTTCTATCAAACTTTCCCGACACAACAGCCCTTTCTTTCTTTCTCAATATACCTGTTTATTTTGGGAAACACTAGTGTAGTGGAAAGTAATTGCACTTCAGAGACTAAGATCCTAATTCCAACTTTGTTCCTAACTACTCACATAACCTTAGTAAAACAATCTTGTATTTCTTGGCTACTATTCTTTCTGGTGTTGGTGCTCTCAAAACAGCTCCTGCTCTCATGGGGCTTAGAATCCATGCCTTAGCATTATTCATACCTGCAGTTAAATGTGTTCTGCATTATTTACAACTCCCTCAGGACCAATGAATAGTTATATTAATCCCATTTTAGAGAAAATAAAATTAAAATGCAGAGTAGTTGAGATTTTCTCTGCAGATCAAAAACGCAGTAATAGTAGAGCCAAGTTTTGAATGGATGTCATCTCATTCCTGACCAGAGCTCTTGCCACAGTACTACACTTAATCATATTTTAATAAAAATCACATTACAAAATTCTTACATATTGCTTTATTTTTATACCAACCTAATTAAGCCTCGATACAATTAATATATTACCATTTGAATACACTTTAATCAAATATACTGAAGAAATGTCATTGACTAATAAATAATATATTGTCTTAATTTTCTTCTGTATAATGCTTGATAGACTTGTATCTAGACAGTGATTTCAATGAAAAATAGAATTATATTTCTCTCACTAGGGTGGCGCGCAAGCTCTTTTATTTTTTTTAAAGTACTACAGGAAATTATGGTTAAAATCTAAGACTCTAGGCTGGAAGTGGTGGCTCATGTCTGTAATCCTAGAACTTTGAGAAGCTGAAGTGGATGAATCGCTTGAGCTCAGGAGTTTGAAACCAACCTGGGCAACATGGTGAAACCTACCCTCTACAAAAAATATGATAATTATCTGGGCTTGGTATTGTGTGCCTGTAGTCTAAGCTACTTGGGAGGCTGAGGTGGAAGAACCACCCGGGTCTGGGAAGCCAAGGCTGCAGTGAGCCAAGATTGTCCCACTGCACTCCAGCCTGGGCAACAGAATGAGACCCTGTCTCAAAAACAAAAACAACCACCTAAGGCTCTAGAAGAGCCTCATACGTGGTCACTCAACCTACTTTAAAAGCTTAAGATTTTGCCAGATAAATGAATGTAACTTTGAATGTAATTTTACTTATTAATTAACAATTATGGTAGGCAGAGTTGTAAAACAAAAATAGAATGGATTTTCAAGTCAAATTATCTGGACTTAAATTTGCACTCTAGCAGGATCAGCATTGTTACCTTTAGCAAACAATATCAAGTTGTGTAATCAATCAGGGTTGGTTTGCGTCTCTGTAAAATGAGAATAATCATGCCAGTGTTTGAGGGTTGTTGGTACTTATAGCGTATCCAGGTATTTCATTACCTGCAAATTTTCTAAACTAGTTTGTACTAAGGTCCTTTCCAAAGTATTCACGTTTTTAAGTGTCCATATTTTTACAACAGTTGCTTGCTCACAAGCTTATACATTGGATTCTAAGTCTCTTATTGGTTGAGATGATGTCTTATTCAAAGTTTATCACCAACATCAAGCATGTGTTCTGGCCTCTAATAGGTGCTCATTAAATATTTATTGACTGAATGAAAACCTTCACTGAATATTACTTGGCTGACTTTTAATGTCCAAGTTTGTGGCATTACTTTTAAAAATCAGTGATGAGGGAATAAAACATACAAAAAGATGTACTGTCTTACTCCATCTGTCAATTTCAGTTTTTAATTTCTTGCTTTTCTTCCTGTAAGCTATAATCATATGATAGACTGGATTGAATCTGTAGCATATTTAAGTAAATCTCTATACTATTTATAGAGTCTATGCATAACTACAATTGATGACTTTGATTTTATATGTTTAATATTTCTGATGTAATATTTGCTATCTTTTGTGGTTAATAAATCTTTCAAACATCTCCTCAATATTAATGTATTGATTCGGTCTTCATAATGTTTGTAAAGTCTAATTTATTTTCCAAATCTGGCCAAGAGAGACTTACATTTGGAAGTAACAAGATAAATCTTAGACAGATTTGTGTAAAGTGGAACAAAATAAATATTCAAAAGACTTCTAAAATCACATAAAAACCCCTTTCCAGTTAAAACTGACAATTCATTACTCTTTTAAATTGTGGGTACTTGAGTGAGATGTCAGTTTTGGTTATAAAATTTACTCACTAATGCCAGCCACTGTTATCATCCTGTCTTAGCTCAGGACAAAAAGAGCAGGATTGAAGAAATTTCTCTTGAATTTAAAAGTGGTTTGCTGAGATTAACTAAATAATAATAACAAAGCAATCACATTCGACGAACACCAGAAACATTAAAAAGCTATGGTTTAGTCCAGGGTTTATCTTTGAAGAAATATAAAATAGAATTTTTAGAATCATGCCCAGTTTTTCTGTACTTTTGCTTTTCCAGTCCTATGTTGTCTGACATGTGGAATACTTGATGAGAGAAAAAACACTAGCCATTTCAAATGAACTCCTGCTGATATGCCCTGCTATGTGGCAGCAGGAAGCAATGCCTTCTCTTAAAAGCACTCTCTGTAAACAGACCATTGCATCTTTCATCTTTAGGATTACGCCCACAGAGAACTGAAGCAAATACTTAATTGTTTTGTAAGCCTCACAAGCAATCCAAAGGGAGTTCTCCAAGTATCTCAGCAGCTCGAGTCCTTACACTTCAATTAATACTGTTGGGAGTTGCACGTTTAAAAACCTGAGTGGTTTCAAATGATTTGTCTTTTGTCAACAGTGTTAAACTTGACACCATGTAAAAATACATGTGTATTTAAGAAATAAGGGAAAATAAGTCAGCTCATTTCCCTAAATTTAAGAAAAGAGAGAAAATATAAATAGTTTAAAATTTATTTAATATCTATTTTAGTAACAAAAAATAACATGGGAATTCGTTTAGAATTGAGAGTAATAATGACTGAGACGGTCCTCTGAATTATTAAAAAAAAAACAATTGACTGCATATATTTAAAATAATGTCGTTTAGATGTGGAAGAGGATTTAGCAATCAGTGTTCTCAGTTTACAGGTAAGGACAACAAGATCCACCTGAAGTTAATGACTTTGGTAACTCATAGAGCAAGTAACAGAAAGAGTCAAGTGAATCTAAGTTTAAAATATGTTTTTGTCCCAGTTGGAGGACCTCTCAGAGCCCCCTTTCTTCAACCTTTTGATATGAGTGGTCTGCCTTCTGACGTTGGATAGGTGCACCTGGCTGTGTTCCTGGAACACATGAAGTGTTTAGCTCATGTTGGGTCCCTTCCTTTCCTACTCTTCTCTCTGTCTGGAGTTCTTTAAATGACAGAACATTTGTTAGATTTTGTTCAGTGTTTGGATTCAAACATTGCCATAATCCAGATTTGTAATTGTGATTAAACTTTTGGCAATGTCTGCATTAAATTAGAAAGAAAACTGTGCTGGAGAACATTCAAAAATATTGTATAGAACATTCCTATTTGCTGAGATTAACCAAACAATATCCGCCCCCCCCCCCCCCCGTTTTTTGTAGTGGCTTTTCATTGTGGTTCTATTTTATATCATTTTTATAAATAATTTCAACTTCTATTTTAGATTCATGAGGTACATGTGTAGGCTTGTAATATGGATTTATTGTGTGATGCTGAGGTTTGGGATATGAGTGATCTTGTCAGCCAGGTAGTGAGCATAGTACCCAATAGTTAATTTTTCTGACCTTGCCCCACTCCTTTCTTCCCACCTCTACTAGACCCCAGTGTCTATTGTTGCCATCTTCATGTCCATTAGTACCAAATATTTAGCTCCCACTTGTAAGTGAGAACATGTAGTATTTGGTTTTCTGTTCCTGTGTTAATGTGCTTAGGACAATGGCCTCCAGCTGCATCCATGTTGCTGCCAAGGACATGATTTTGTTCTTTTCATAACTGCATAGTATTCCATGGGGGTATATGTATCATATTTTCTTTATGCAGTCCACCATTGATGGGCACCTAGGTTGATTTCGTGTCTTTTCTATGATGAGTAGTGCTGCAATGAACATACAAGGCATGCATCTTTCTGGTACTGCAATTTATTTTCTTTGGGATATAAACTTGGTAATAGGATTACTGGGTGGAATGTAGTTCTATTTTTTGAGAAATTTCCAAAGTGCTTTCCACAGTTGCTGAACTAATTTACATTTTCACCAACACTATATTAGTGTTTCTTTTCCTCCACAGCCTCAGCAGCCTCTGTTGTTTTTTTCACTTTTTAATAGTAGCCATCCTGTTTTTTCACTTTTTACTAGTAGCCATCCTGATTGGTGTGAGATGGTATTTCATTGTCGTTTTGATTTGCATTTCCCAGTGACTATTCCATATGGACTTAACTGGAGTCTTTTTCAAATTCTCTCTCTGATAATCTTACATCTGTTCCAAATAAGTTATTTGATGTTTCCAACAATAGTTACATTCAGTGTTTTGGGCAATTATATTACCTCATTAAGTTGGTGTCAATCAGTGCCATGTAGTTTCTAGACAACCACTATGGAGATACAGTAATAGAAACAGAGGCTAGACCTAGCATTTATTTTTATGTCTTTAAACAAGTTCTCTCTTGGAAGCATGAGTTTAACCCATGCTAAATTTGAAATGATATTTTCTCTTGTAAATATTGATAATCACTTTTTGCTTATGTTTTTTTACAAATGAAACCAAGTATAGAGAGAGGGGAAGAGAACTGACTGTGGCAGAGCTAAGACAAAATACTTAATTCATAACATTTTCCCTAGGGTTAATTGGAGTCAACCAGTCGACTGGTGACAGTAGCAATTAAAGCAAGAAAATCCTGCAGGTAAAAATAAGAGAGAGTCTCCTGAAATTCAGTTGATTTCCTCAAGACTGTCTTTTCAAATTGCCCCTCGGGCTAGGTTAAGTGCTAGGTGTAGCTAAGCGCCAGCAGCTGGTTTTAGCTCCAGAGCCACCTTCTGAAATCTAAATTAGCATATGTGAATTATACACTTCACCTTATACTGTATTTTATTGTTTTTTGTCTGTTGTTTTTATTTTGATGAAGTGAATGAGTTAATAGGACATATGCTTCTTGTGAATGCTGTTAAAAGAAAAACTTTAGACAAATTAAATTTGATAGTGTTTATTTGAACAAAGCATGGCTCATGAATTGGGCAGCACCCAGAATTGGAAGAGTTTTAGAGTGCTCTGTTTTAGCAGCATGAGCAGAGCACTTTATCAGCTGAATCCAGAAGCAAAGCAAAGAAATTACTCAATTTGTTACAGCTAACCATTTGCCTTATTTTGGTATGATATGGTGGAAAGTCCCTAATTAGAGATTAGTTGGCAGTTTCTGATTTGGTTAAGTTTAAATTGTATTTTACTGTTTACATTACACTTCAGTTTGCTTACATAGGCCACTAAGAGGCAATTAAAGCACTAGAACTTTCTCAGACTATTTTTTTTTTTTTTGTAACAACCTCCCAATTAATTTACCAACCTCTAAAATTTCATTTTACTAAATTATGAGTGAATTTTAATGTTCCTGTCCTATTGACCTATAAGAATAATGTGTTACACCTCTTAACACATGTAGCTTCATTTCTTTGGAAAGCAGTTTTATCAGTGGATTCTGTTTTAAATGTATCTTATTTCTGCTAGCTTTATATCTCTTCATAGGTCGGAAAGATTATTCAAAATATTGTTAAATCAAAAAGCTAAATTTCACTTTATTTGCAACAGAAGGATTCTGAAGGACTAAATAGTGACCAATGGATCAGATATTGCCTAATGTCACTGAATAATCTTCATGATGTTTTATTTTCATTGATTATATTTACATTGTTCTAAGGATTAGACTCTGTATAAGAGGGAAAATCCAACTACATAATGAATTTTCTTGATGTGAATAGAATATAAATGTAAATACAAGCATTTATCTAAAAATGTGAGATTAGATGAAAAATATAAGATTAGAAAAATATACAATTTGTTTCAAATAAAACATTTTAATTCAAATAAATTACTTTTTAATTTATTGTGATTTAAAAACTAATAGAATATTTCTATGCATAACTGTTGAAAAAAGTTAGCTTGTTTTGTGTGTGTTAAAAACTGAATTGAAACGCTTGATCAAATAATATTATTATAATTGACACTTCAAGTATTTTTCTAGATATCTCAACCAAAATAGTGGGTTGAATATCTTTATGCTTAAGACAGAGCAACATAGTGAGGGGGAAAAAATGCCCTGATTAAAGAAGAAAAATCTTTCACATTTTTTGGGGGAACACTCTAAATATAGAGAGAATTAAGGTGGCTGCTGTAGCATTCATTCATAGGGAGTATTATGTTTGAATTGGATTAACGTGTCTGTATTGGAAACTTTGTATGTAGCAAGGGACTCCCATGCAAGCTGCCATCTTGGATATTAAATGTATTAAAATCCACACTGCTGACTGTCAAATCATACAACTTTGATCTTCTGTGAAATGCATGCATCAGTAGTAAAATTGCCAGATGCCATCATTGTTTTGGATTTTGAGTTCTTTCTGGACAACAGATTGAGTGGGCGGATACTAAATAAGCAGAAATTCTAATAAATGTGACCATTATTTAGTGAGCTTGTTTGCAGAAACAGGCAGTTGTGTAAGCAGTTGACTTATTATGCAAATTCTAGTTTGAATTTGTTCTCAGTCACTTTATGACGACAAACTTTCTCTTTACTTCCTAATAAGAGACTCCTACTTTTGCCAAACCTATATTGGATGACAAATAGAGATGAAACTTGAATGATAGTGTTTAAAAGTTTAAGGATTGGTGCTACTGCATTAAGTGTATATTACTTTATCAGACATTCTGTCTCTATTATGGAAATTATATTATCTTTCATTTAAGAATGATAGTGATGTATAGTATCATAAAGCAAACTGATTTTTTTTTGGTGATCCTATTATAAATATCAAATAATTATGTCCACTTGTGTGGAATTGGCACATAATAGTTATTAATAACGGCATTTTATAATTTACAATGTAACTTCTTGATTAATAATATAAATTACTTTTATTAAGTAATATCTATTTGAAATCCACTTATTACCAAATATACACAAGTCCCTCTTTTTCCTTTTATGTTTGCTGATACATACAGTTGCTCTCCCTAGCAATGCCATCACAACTGCTTTTGTTTCCTGAGGCACTGCTTCACACTGAATTTCATTTTGGTTAGCTAAAAGATGCACTAAAAGTATTTTCATGTAATATGTAACAGACTGATTACATGGAGTCATCACTATAAGTTCTCATATCATCTAAATAGGGGAAAGAAAGTAATAAATCAAGTGTTATTGAATGAAGAAATAAGACTCATGCAAATTAGAAGGCCAAACATCTGTTTATGTTCACTAACATTAAAGTCAGTAAGTAATAGCATGTATAACATCCATTCATCTGCCTGATTAATGGAAAGATACATAATTCTACATATATATGAAGAGAGAGAGAATAGGGGTTATATATAAGGAAGATGATATAGATATAGCTGTAGTAATAAAAGGGCTATGTATTAGTGATGTGTGTGTGTATGCATATATACATATATATGGAGAGAGAGAGATACAACAGATATATGTATATGTATGAAATAAATGTATTTATTTAGTACAAATGAAGGAAGTATGTAATGGAAATTTATTTGGACACACCAAAATCCATAGTTAATCACTCTTATCACATGATTAAATGTATCACCTTATTCACGGGACTTATAGGATATTTCTGGATGAAAGATTGAGGTCACACTGGTGGTCTTGACTTAAAACTAACAACATCGGACATATAAATATCTTAGTTAAAATGCTATCATTACATACAACTCTTTTGTCAAGTTTGGTTAGTATTTATAGAATGAAGGGCATAGAAATAGAATTGAAAGTAAAATTTCTGCATTAATTTTGCTGACAGCAGAAGAACTTTGGATAAAATTTACTTATTGCATAAACAAAATTTATTTACTTAGTAAAAATTTATTTATTGATTAAATATAATATGAGCAGATATAAAATAAATGTTTAGATACCATCTCAGTGACATCAAAAGTCAATAAAGCCAGAACAGGGTACAAAGGTGGGTGAGAGCTTGAGTCATAATAATGGAAATGTGAGGTAATTTTTCTGATTTTAATTAGGACCTCTGGAGGTTTATGTTTACATATTTTGGATCAAGTTTCTTCCTTTTTATCTGATCTAAAAATCTCTATGCTAAACAAAACTGAATTTTATAGATAGATTAAAAACTTTAAAGTGGGAAATTAATAAAAGAGTGTTAATAGCATTTCAATAAATCACTGGCATATTCTAGTCTCAAATAGTTTTTTCTATTATAATTACACAGCTAATGAATATATGAAAATATAATTAATAAATGAGGCTCATCCAAAGTAAAAACTTTTTATAATTTGATTTATAATGTAAGTATACTTTAGAATTAACAGTGACATCTTGTGCCCATATTGTATTTATTTTCCAAATAAATTTGCTAAAATATTTTATGAATTGTATATTCCTTACAATTGTAAAAAATAAAAATTTCAAAAATTATTCAACTTGTGGTGACCTTACAAATATTTAATTAGAGCATGAAAAGGAGAAATTAAATATGTCCTGAAGTAACTGATTTTTCATTGAGGCAAAATAATGGGTTAAAAGGTGTTTAATTCAAATGTGAAATGATAAATCGGATGAATACTAAATGGCACTGAAGTCCTCAGTTACAGAAATTGACAATATCTGACCCAGCAGGTCATCACACTGAAGACAGTTACCACAAATACAGTAGATATAACAGGTTTTAACTCCTCATAAAAATGTATGTGCCTAAATATAAGTAAAAATGAATTAAAATATAATATTTAAGAAGTAACCTTTATGCAAAATTCCTCAACTTCTGTTAATCTCTAGCAGGTTTTTTGGATAATAAAATGCATAAACTGACAAATGCCCTTGTATTAAACAAGCTTTAATGAATACATGTCTTTAGACTAAAAGCACGCTAATCACATGCTGCACTCTTATTTTATCATCTAGTGAATAAACAGAGACAGTGGACACTGGGTGATGATCTTTTCATTACTGCTGCATCCTTAAACTTCTGTGTGCCACTTCACCTACCTCTTTCAATTTCTAAGTCTGTGAAATAGGAATAAGAAGACCTTTTCTTCCTTAATTTCCCCAGACTGCTTGCAATTAATTAGTGAATATTTATGATTTTGCAGAAAAATAATTGGTATTATCATTATGCTTTATTTTTCACTTTTGTGGTGTTATGGTTTAAATCAAATATAAGACTTTTATATCTTGGCCAGGTGCGGTGGCTCACACCTGTAATCTCATCACTTTGGGAGGCCGAAGTGGGCAGATCACAAGGTCAGGAGTTCAAGACCAGCCTGACCAACATGGTGAAATCCCGTCTCTACTAAAAATACAAAAATTAGCCAGGTGTGGTGGCGCATGCCTATAATCCCAGCTACTCAGGAGACTGAGGCAGGAGAATCGCTTGAGCCCAGGAGGCGGAAGTTGCAGTGAGCTGAGATCGCACCATTGCACTCCAGCCTGTGTGACAGAGCATGACTCTGTCTCCAAAAAATAAATAAATAAAAAACAAAAATAAATTAAAAAGTTTCTATCTCATTTTTTAGAAAAATGGTCTTTAGAAAAACGGCTCATCGGTATCACAATGTCATATTGTGTGGTTAGGAGGGAACTCTAACCCCAGGGGCCCATTTTAATGGTTGTTTTATCCTTTCTAAGCCAATTACTTACACCCTAGATCAATGAAATTGATCGTTCGTTCAATAATAGTGTTTTCAGCACTTTGAACTATATGTAATGTAAAAACTAGAGATTCGGCAATATACAAAATAGCCCCAAGAGGCTGCTCTCATAGGGCCTACATTCTAGTGAAGAAAGATGCATGATACATAAGAAATGTACCAGATAGTAATAATTGTACAAATGTGCCAGAAATAGTTAATAAATGGTATTTGCTATTATTAGCAGTAGTAGAAATAGTAGTTGTTATGGTAGGTTCTTAGGTTAATAGATATGAGAGCTAGTTCTTATTTTTGGATCATTTTGTTTATACTAACTATATAGAATGCAAACTTCTTTTTCATACTTTAATCATGCATTGATAAAATATTTTTGACATTTCTATATGGCTGCTTCATTGACACTTCAACAAATCACAGAAATAAGATTAATGTCATCATCAGATGATTTTAAAGTAGAGAAAAATGAGCTTTAAGGTTAGATGGATCTGTGTTCAAATCATTTACTTATGCATTGCATGAAGATTAAACAGGAATTATTTTGAAACAGTTTTAACACTGCTTAGCTATGATGATGATGGTGATGGTGATTATGTTTTTTCTATTACTATTTTATCTTGTACCTAGACACATCGGTAGCCTACTAACAGATCTTGTTTCTCTGCTTCAATCTCTTCCCTTCAATGTATCTTTCCAAGTACAATCAAATTAATATTAATTAAACAAATCTACATTTTCCATGGAATAATTTTGTACATATTTAGAAATGAGTTAAGCAAACAAATGTGTTTTCCATTTCTAGCATCTATAATTGTGGTTACAGTTCAAATCTTATGTTTCCTCTTAAAAGTTATTAAAACATGCAAACATTATTTTCCTACATTAATTGGAGCCCTGCCCTCATTTTCCAGTACATAGTTGGCTACCTTGCAAGTTAAATAACTCTAATTATTCAGATTCAAAATATTACATGTATCAGTGAAGGCAATTAAGATGATTTGAATATTATTAAATGAAAATTAACTATTTCTTTTTTCAAAAAACTAAATAAATATGCTTAGGGATTTTTACATTGTTAAATTGCCTCAAAAATAATTGGGCAACACAATATAATAAAGTGAATACAATAAATAATTTTAATTCGTAATAACAATAAGTAATATGCTTATTTGCATGACTAGGATAAAGAATGGATTGTGTAAATACTAAACAGAGACTAATAGGGAGAAGCATAGGTTATTATACTTTTAAACCTGTAGTTCATAAGTTATTACACTTTACTATGGTTGAGTTGGCCTAACTCCACTATAGCATCCCTTATAAGAGTTCTTAATCTCTTCCCATTTATCATGTGAGGAAATCTCCATAAAACAGACCAAATAAACTGCATAGCACCTTCCTTAAGCAGGATTTCCAACTCAGTGGTATACTGTATTTTTTTGGCTGGAGGTAGAGAAATGGAAACTACTTAAGCAGCTGTGCTTTGGATTAGAGTTTTATTGATTGTATATACTTCAAATGTTTTTCTTCACTAGCCGTGTTTTGTTTATAACCCTTGGGGAAGATTCCAAAATACTCCAATGCAAATGTTATCAAAAGGTCTTAAGGGTGGCTGCAGGGCCAGAGCATTTAGAGAGGACCCTTGACCAATGGTACTGACCCTTTGGACACTTGGTGAAGAAAACAGTAGTTCATGTTTGATGAGATCTGGATGAGACTAAAGGCAAATACGGAATATCTTAAATAAGCCTGCCATGAGAAGAAATCAAATGGTTTCTGATAAAAACAGAGTCATTCCCAACTATGAATAGGAAGACTTTGGGTTAAAGAAATTGCAAATCTAATCAAAAATGTTTGTATAAAATAAATGATACCATATTTAATTAGAATAATAAATATAGGGTTTAATTTCAGTAAATGGGCTTATACAGAGATACTGGAAAACTAAAATGCAATTGTGTAACTTTTTAACCATTTCAAGGATTTGAATTTCTTAGTGTATTTGTGCTCTTAACAGTTTCTTCCTCTGTGCTTCTTCCTTTCCATTGTGATAATACCCCAACTCAAAAAATCTGTCTAGTTCAAATCCCTAAGTTTTTCCCCCAGCCATCTTAACCTGGTATAGTGCCTTCCCATCTGCATCTTCCTACTCACTGTCTTTTGGATCATCCTCCATACCCTTCCTCCATAGCCTGAAATTCAGTTTAGTGCCACTCTCTAACCATGAACCCACTTCTTTCCCAGCTTCTAAATCTAAGATCTGCATTCTGGATTCTTATATATCTGTGTAGGGAGTTCAAAAACCAATGAAAAATACATTCAGCATTTCAGCAGGCATCAGTGGAGTGGACAAAGGCTGAATTTCTCACTTTTCTGAAAGACGTTGCAAAAGTGGATTCTTCCCCAAAAGACTTTTGCCGTTCCAGGAATCTTTTCCATGGAAGTCCTAGGCATACACACACACACACACACGCACACACACATATTGGTTGCTGTCTCTCCCTCTCTCTCTCTCTCTCTCTATATATATATATGTGTGTGTGTGTATATATGTGTGTGTGTATATATATATTTGCTCTTTCTTCTTTTAATTGGATCTCAATTATTGCAAGATATGTTTTGAACGTCCAAACGTTTATTTAAACATTAAATGAAAACAAAACAAACAAAAAAACGGCAAAGCGTTTTGTTTTTTTTTTTTTTTTGGGGGGGACGGAGTCTTGCTCTGTAGCCCAGGCTGGAGTGCAGTGGCGCAATCACGGCTCACTGCAAGCTCTGGATCCCAGGTTCACGCCATTTTCCTGCCTCAGCCTCTTGAGTAGCTGAGACTACAGGAGCCCACCACCACGCCCGGCTAATTTTTCGTATTTTTAGTAGAGACGGGGTTTCACTGTGTTAGCCAGGATAGTCTCGATCTTCTGACCTTATGATATGCCCGCCTCGGCCTCCCCAAGTGCTGGGATTGCAGGCGTGAGCCACCACACCTGGCCAGCAAAGCAGTTTTTAATGTCTGTAAGCATTTTATGGAATGAGCGTTTCTTTGATATGGATGATAAAAATGTATTAATATGAAAAAATAAAAAGACACAGCCTTCTTCTCTTTCTGAGAAAGAATATATTAGCCTTCTCAATGACGGAAATTTTAAATACCTACCGGACTGACTTCAGTAATGTCACTGAGTACTTTTAGGCAATTTCAGAAGAAAGATAAACTGTTTACAGACTCCCAGTAATTCCTAGGTAATGAGTCTTCTTTCATTATTAGCCACAGCACAATACTGTGATACTGGAGATCTTAAAAATGTGTTCCTTCAAAAAATACTATCCCTAAACTAAAATTATCTGTTGACTTTCTAAAGGAACCACAACTATTAGCTTAAAATTTCTAAGTTGGAAATAATTTTCTTCTGAATTTGTGAAAATGTTATGTCTAAGTCTTTAAAATTCAGTATTGATTAAAATTATTGGATAAATGTTGTTATATCTACACTTCTAGATAAGCACTCCTCAAAATTTTTACAGAGATCTGGTACCATAAGTGTTGACCAAACTTTGGGTAAAAACAAACAACACAAACACAGAAAAAAACCTTAAATTTTTATGTATGTTTTATGCCTTTATTGTGGAATCATCTTGATTTTTATATCATTAGCAAATTTTCACACTAGGCAGTGAATTCTTTCTATATTGTAAAGTATGAGTTAATCTCTTTAAAATTGTGGGTCTACTACGTTTTTCTCTTTCTTTTGTACAAATATGAAATAAAAATGTACAATTTCATTTGTCACAAGCCCTGAAGAATACCTCTCAAACTTGGGTTATAAATATAGAAGTGACTTTAGATATATCAGACTAGAAGTTCACACTTCTCCTTTTTCAGGAAAAGACGTGACAACGGAGAAGTTGAGGAGTTTTTCAAGGGATAGGTAACTAACTAGCTACACAGCAGAAATCAGAGAAGTATCCTTAGATTCTAAATGCAATGTAGAACATTGCTTCTTGTCCTGGTTTATCTGAGATTTGTGTTATAATGAACCTAGTCTTTACTAGATAGTCATGTCTGGAAATGGAGAGAATCTGATGTTCTGTCAAACAGACATGTTTTGAAATGGAAAACAGGGACAGTAATACTTTGAGTTGTAGTATAGATATCTTCTATAACAGATATATGTATATATACTTTAAATGTGAATGGAGAAGAATAGTCAGCAACTACTTTATTACCTGTGAGATTAAAAAAAGAATCAGTGCAGTGTATATCAGTGAAGATTATACCTGTAATATGGCATTACAGCACAGTGCTTACGAATACAGCAGATGGGATAACCAACTTTGAATCCCAGCTTATTAGATTGTCATCTTTAGCAAGTTACTTGGCCTCTCCAAGCTTCATTTTTTTCATTTGTAAAACAGATATAATAATCTAAATGGAAAATCCAAAAACAGACCCTCGTATTTATGGTCAATTGATTTTTGACAAGAGTGGAAAGACTTTCAATGGGGGAAAGATAGCCTTTTCAAAAATGATGCTGGGAACCACTGGATTTCCAAATGGAAAAATAAAATAAAATCAGACCCCTACATCATATCATATAAAAGATATTAACTCAAAATGATCAAAAATCTGAAGATATGAGCTACAACTCTAAAACTGTTACAAGAAAACATAGGAGTATATCTTCAGGACCTTAGTTTAGGCAATGGTTTCTTAGATTTGACAACAAAAGCACAAGCGTCAAAGAAAAAAAAATAGATAAATTAAACTTAACCAAAATTTAAAACAATTATATTTCAAAGGATCCTCTTAAGAAAGTGAAATAACACACAGAATGGGAGAAAATATTTGTATTAATATCTTAGATAAGGCACTGGTATCTAAAAAAATATAAAGAAATCTTACAACTCAACAATAAAATGATGAATAACTCAATTAGAAAAGGGTCAAATAATTTGAATAGAAAATTCCCCAAATAAACTATGTAAATAGTTAAGCATCACATAAAAATATGTTAAACACATTTGGGAGGCCCAGGCGGGTGGATGACTTGAAGTCAGGAGTTCCAAACCACCTTGGCCAACATAGCAAAACCCCATCTCTACTAAAAACACAAAAAAATTAGCCAGGCATGGTGGCATGCACCTGTAATCCCAGCTATTCCAGAGGCTGAGGCAGGAGAATAACTTGAGCTTGGGAGGAGGAAGTTGCAGTGAGTCGAGATTGTGCCACTGCACTTCAGTCTGGGCCACAGAGTCAGACTGTCTCAAAAAAAAAAAAAAAAAAAAGTTAGATGTTATCATTAATAGAGAAATAAAAGTTGAAACCACAATGAGATACCACTTAACATACAGTATGATATCTATAACAATAAGTGTTGAACAATAAGAATTATTAGCAAAAAGGCAGAGAAACTGGTACCCTAATATATAAAATACTGTAGCTCTTGTGAAAGAAAATGTGGCCAAATTCTCAAAAAAACACAGCTACTATGTAATTCAGCAGTTTCACTTCTAGGTAAATTGAAAATGTATGTTCACACAAGAACTTGTACATGAATGCTCTTAGTAGTGTTACTGATAACAGCCAGAAAGTGAAAACAATCCCAAGTGTTCATCAGTTGATAAAGGGTTAAACAAATGTGATAGAGCCATACAATGGAATATTATTTGGCCTCAAGAAAAAAAGTACTGATATGCTACAATATAGCTGAATCTTGAAAATATAGTACTAAGTGAAAGAAGCCAGACACCAAGACCACACATTGTATGATTCCATTAATATGAAATGTCTACAATAAGATAATCTATAAAGATAGAAAAGAAATTAGTGGTTACCAGGGCCAAGAGGAAGGGAAGAATGAGGAGTAGGTGCTGATGGGAATGGCATTTCTTTTGGGGGTGGTGAAAATATGATGCTTACAAAGCTGTGGATATGCTAAAACCTTTTGAATTGTGCACCCAAAATGGTAAATTTTGTGGTGCTTGGATAATATCTCAATAAAAATGAACAATAACCTACTTAAAAGGATGGTTATGAGAATAAAATGAGATAATATTTGAAAAGCTCTGTACCTAGGAAATAGTAAGCACTCATTAAGGTTAGAGATAATGATAATGACAAAAACTTGAAACAATTGAGGCACATGAGTAGAGACTAAAATAGCTCCTAAAGTAAAACTTAAAGGTAGCTATTACTCTAGTCACTCCTATCCAAGGCTTCTAAAATATCCTATTGAGGACACATGGTAGTTAACAATAGAATCATGCCATGGGTATACATACAGACTACTCATAGATATTTTCTATAAATGTTAGTAAATTGCGTATAGATTATTTCATAGCATGGATTCTTTCTTTTCCTTCCTTCCTTCCTTTTTTTTTTTTTTTTTTTTTTTTTTGAAGATGCAGTCTCACTATGTGGCCTAGGCTGAAGTGCAGTAGCTATTCACAGGCATGATTGTAGCACACTATATCCTCAGTTTGGGGCTCAAACAATCCTCCCGCCTCAGCTTCCCAAGTGGCTTAGACTACAGGTGTGAGCCACCTCGTGCCTAGCTCTCTCTCACTTTTTTAAAAAGTAAAACTTATTGAAAGACTTCAAGTTTTGTTAAAGAAGGATTAACAAGTTAGCGTGTTATGAAGTTAACAAGTTAGCAAGTTAAACCTGTATTCAATAAGTTAGCTACCTTTGTTAATTGGTAGCCTGGAGTCTTGATTGAATTTGTCAAACAATATTTTAATAGTTACTTAACTTCTTTGGTCTTATTTTCCTTATCTGTCAAATGGGGAAAATAACACATGTATCTCAGTGGTGTTTTAAAAGGAAGTGATATTATCCATGTAAAGTGTTTGTTATAGTGCTTTTTGCCTAGTAACTGCTTAATAAATGGAAATATTGTCATTATGAATTGTTACTCATTTTAGAAGAGTGCTTCAAAGAACCCCTATTCCTGTTTCAATGTGGTTCCCCTTATTCTTGAACTATTACGGATGTTTTCTTTTGAAATGAATTGTAGTATTCAAGCACATACCAAAAAGTCTTGTGTTCTTGACTTCCCCATTCTAAATTAGTTTCTTTTTCTATTCAGAGATAGGTTAGAAGAAAAATTAATGATAATAGAGTCATCTAACCTCTACTATAGGAGAGTGGCAAGTTGAAGAATAAATTATGGAGCCATTCAGACACAAGCCATTCAGACATGAGCTAGTTATTCTAAAGGGGTGTGTGTGTGTGTGTGTGTGTGTGTGTGTGTATCTTTAAAAAGTTTGAGCTCCACTGGCTTTCTTTGGTACTATCCATTGCTGCAGAATTGTAGGAATAAAACACATGCAAGCAGGACTCCAGGTGGGAGTAGGGGAGATTAGCCTGCAGGAATTCCAAATGGAGAAGGTTGTTTCCACCTGATCTTTCAGGAGACTATATATTGCTTATCCTTTAATAACAAAGAGAAAGCATGGAGCTCAAATTGGGGGCGAGAAACACTGCAGTAAAAACAACAACAAAATAGAATAAGTTCCAGCATCCTGTACCACTGTAAAATGACTTCAGTTAGCAATAATAATACAGTTTTAAAAAGCTAGATGGAGAATATTGAACACTTCCAACAAAAGGAAATGATGAATGTTTGAGATGATGGATATGCTAATTACCCTAATCTTATCACTGCACATTATACGTATTGCAGCATCACTCTGTATCCCATGAATATGTACAATTCAATTACCATTTATTAAATAAAGACAAAAATAAATTAAAAAATAAAAATTAAGGTTAAAAAATCCTAGTACAAGGAAAGAGACTAGATATTTGTCCTTGACTTCATGACTGGGACAGAGAATAAGAAAGAAAATAAAAATATTCACATTTTGAAAAGTTGTTAAGCTTTTAGATAAATATGTCAACACAGTTGACCCTTGAACAACATAAGTTTGAACCTCATCCACTTATACTTGGATTTTCTTCCACCTGTGCCTCCGCTGAGACAGCAAGACCAACCCCTCCCCTTCCTCCTCCTCCTCAGCCTACTCAATGTCAAGATGACAAGTATGAAGATTTTTATGATGATCCACTTGCACTTAACCAAGAGTAAATGTATTTTCCCTTACTTATAATTTTCTTAGTACAATTTTCTTTTTTCTAGCTTACGTCATTGTAAGAATACAGTGTATAATACATATAACATACAAAATACATTTAAATCAACTGTTTGTTACTGGTAAGGCTTCTAGTCAACAGTAGGCTATTAATAGTTAAGTTTTGGGGTAGTCAGAAGTTATAAATGAATTTTCAACAGTGCAGTGTTCAGTGCTAACTCCCACATTGCTCAAGGGCCAATTACATTTTGCACCCCAAATGGAATCTTGTTCTTAGCAGTAGTCAATACAAAGTAACTAAGTGGTAAGTGTAGTAGACACGGTGGCTCCTTTCCTGTGCTATTCTCCTCCATGATAGCATCTCTCTCTTCCCTATTGAAGAAAACCAGTAAATGGAATACATGTAAAAAAGGTAATGAACACTTCTCAAATAGTTTTATATCTTATTTATCTTTACTAAAGATATATCTCTCTGTTTAAGGCAACCTGGGGAAAAGGTGAGTGACATAAGAGGTGCCCTGTGCCTCATACCACCTATATTACCATTTCAGAAGCTGACTTATAGTACAAAGTAGGGGTGAGTGTTCTGCCCCAAATAAATAATTTAACTGGTTAGATATTAAAAACTGAAGTCTAATTTATCTGCCTCATCCTCAATTCCTGCCTCCATCTCTCCCTTCCTTCGTTTTTTTTTTTTTTTTTTCATAAACTAAGAACACACTTGTATTTAATATATAATCTGAAGTCATGAAGGGTAACATACTATTACCATTCTCATGGAATACCTAAGTTAAAACTATGGAAGAAGACTACAATAGAAATTTTAGGTTTTACTGTTCTTAAATTAGTATTTCTAAAACAAACACTAATATCTTCATTTGCCATTTTTATTAGGGAACAACTAATGATCATAATTCTCAAAGGAGAACATGTTTAGCAGGTTTTGAATTCAGGAAACTTTACTGGACCAACCTAAGCCCTTTTGTTATAGTTTTCAACACCTTTTGTTCCTTTGTGTATAATTAGCATCTCCTTTCAAAGCTTACAAATATTAGTGTTCAGGCTTGTCATAAGGACTATTAATGGTTGATAGTCTTTTCCCAGAAGTGCATAAGTGAAAAAGCTGTCGTCTTTTGATATAGAAACTTCATTGCAAGATATAATTAGCTTTCTAAGGATAGCACTTTTAAACCAAGCCTTCTGTCTGCTTATTAAAAGCATTTCTATATATTACTCAATTTACAGTATAAAGACATTTTTGGGAAAACACATTTTGTAAATTTCCATACTGATTATAAATACCCCATTTGTTTTGTTGTGAAAAATATCCAGGTAAACCTAGAACAGATAACTATCTAAAGAAAAACTTATAATAGTTTACCAAATATTTGGATAAATCATAATAATACTGATGTGTATAATCAAGGAAAATGTATTCTCTAAAATATTGAGTACTCTATTTTCTAACGTTTCTGTGCACATTAAATATTGTGCTCAATGTGATTAATCAATGACTTGTGAACCATTTTCCAGGGTAATTTTATTGCCTCCTTTCAGCTTTTATGTATAAACTTCATGTGTTTTTTTTTAATTCACCCAGATCCTCTTACAGTTGCATGGCTAATTTTGTGTTTTGTTACAGAAGTTTAAAAAACAGCTAACAGGCAAATTTTCCTTATAATAAAAACTCTAAAAAAAAGAAAAACAAAAACAAAAAACAAGTAGATGCCCTGCAAGAAACATTGCTGTGTGAGTCAAGACTTCTGGGAGAATTGCAAGCTGGCATCCTGCCCACTTATGCAGGGTTTCTTAATTTGTTCTATTATAAAATAATGTGAGTGTTCTCTCTAGCCATAAGTACTTCAATGGTTTGAAATGCAGAAAGTGTAATTAGTTTTGAAGCTAAAAAGGAAGGTACCTTGGAGAGTCCTGGCTCTTATTAGCTTTCGAGCTAGGGACAAATAGATGCCACAGACCATTTGAGGGCTGTTTGTTAGATGATGCTAATTGTTTACTGTGCTTATTATTCTGTGAAATCCTTAGAATCACCCAGGTGGGGAGATGTCATACTAAAGTTACCATTATCTGTGTTAAGAAAAACTCACAATTCTGTAGTTTAAGTCCATTTTAGTCAAAGCAGAAGGATTCAAAGTCATTCTGAGGTTTATGAACAAGATTAAGAAAGCACCTGGCACTGATTTTAGCTTGTACATGTGGAACCCTTAGACATTATTTCAGATTATTTCATACACCTAGAAAAAATACATAGAGAAAAGTGTTTACAAGAAGAAATAAGATCAAAAACAAGTACAGCCTTTGTCCATGTGAATTTAAAGCAACTAGCAGGCAACAGCTTTGATGTGTTTGATGCAATTGCCTGTTGATAGGTTTTCTTGTCTCATTCTGAGGAATCATTAAACCACCTTTTTTAGTGTAACTTTTCTTCATGTACTTGGTTCATGAAAGTGACAAGTGTGTCATCTAGTTCTCAATTCCCCGCATGCCAAATACAGGTTTTGGTATATCACAGATGTTTAATGAGAAATTTGTCTCTTATTGGGGATAAAGGCGCATACGATATTTGAGTTTAAGTTAGATGAATTTTAAGACATCTCTTCAGTTTTCAAATTTTATAATTTTAGTAATTTGTGCATTTGTTTTTGTTGGTCTATCAAATAACAAAATTATCAGTTAAGAAGCTTTATAAAACAATCAGGTGAACTGATATTTGAATGATCTACATGTACAGTGATAAGGTATGAATTTAGACTGTGGATGAGTCTGTGTGTATGGACGGGGGTATGGTCTAGTTACAGTGAATGATATATGGTTTGCAGAACAATGGAAATGCCTTGAACAATGTTCATATCCCACCCAAGACATGAGGCAAAATATCACACTTGAAATAAAGGAAAAAAACAAACACAAGGAACTGCTTACAACCCAAGTGGAGGAAACAATAACCAGTTAAACGCAGTGTCAGGAAAGAGATGGAGTAAGGAGGGAATGAGCTGAACTGCTTTCAGTAGACTTTAAAGGGCGCCGTGGAGAAAAAGCATAAAGGTAGGATAGTGTTATGGTTAAGATGCAAAAGAGTCATAATATCTAGGAAAGTAAAAAATAATCATGTTAATAAGGCTGTAGTTAACTTTTCCATTTATTCATATCAGAAATTTTATCTTGTTTAAATATTTTTGTTTCTAACAACAATGGCAATTTGTGTTTTGTATGGTTTTCAAGCTGAGTTAATACTAACTTTAAGAAAATAGCTCCTTTAGACAGAAAAGCAAACACTGCATGTTCTCACTCATAGGTGGGAATTGAACAGTGAGAGCACTTGGACACAGGGCGGGGAACATTACACACCAGGGCCTGCCATGCGGTGGGGAGAGCGGGGAGCGATAGCATTAGGAGATATACCTAATGTAAATGACCAGTTAATGGGTGCAGCATACCAACATGGCACATGTATACATATGTAACAAACGTGCACGTTGTGCACATGTACCCTAGAACTTAAAGTATAATAATAAAAACAAAAGAAAACAGCTCCTTTAATTTGTCTCATGAAAAAGTATATTTTAGTGTAATAATCTGTAATTTTCACTATATTAGACTGTATCTCTTTTGGGGGAGTTTCTCAAATGGTCAAATTTTTGTGTTCAGTTATTTGGCTGTAACATGACTTCCTGTTGAGCAAGAAAATCAGGTCTTTTATTTTTCTATTTATTTAACAAAGCTTCTAAAATTAGCCAACATGACAACATGTCAAACAAGAGTGGAAGTTTGATGTATATAATGATTATATAGTAAATCAGGTATTTCAATCTAGAGGAAATTATTTAAGTCATTTTATCATTGTATATAATGTATAGAATTATAGAATTAAGGTGGCAGTTTTATGGTCTGAAAGGAATGTAATAGAGGAAATATATTTTATAATGAATAAATCTTATAATAGTGGTATTGATGAGCAAGCTAATGTGTATAATTTACAATCCTTGAAGCAATGCTTTGTTAGAAGAAGCTGAACTCCCAAACGATTTATACGTTATGACCAAACAGCCACAAAGTGGAAATTATACTTTTAAAATTCACATATGTTGAATTGAGTTAAGCAAAAGTAAATATTGTGGCAATAAACAAATGGTTTCAAAGGATCATTTTAAATACCTACTCCATGCCAGACATTTTACATATATTTTCTCCAGTCTGTACCACCTTCAAAGTAGGTAACATGACTCTCAAATGAAATAGCCAAGCTTCAGAAGGCAAAGGAAATTACTCATAATCACATAGCCAGTAAATGGTAGGAAACTCCTCCAGGTATAGACTGAAAACTACTTAAATTGAATCCTTGGGAAGACCTCAACATGCTTTTTTTTTTTTTTTTAGTCTGAAGAAGATGAAGATTTTTTTAGTAGGTAGTGCTGATAATCTGTTATCACGAGTACTGGGTGGTGAGAAAACAGGAATACTAAAGATGGGTCCCTTTTAAGCCTTATTAAATTTCAAAGTGTCCGTTTAATTTTTAAGGAACTAAAAATTTTACACATTGTGTTTGCAAGACAGTCAGCCATGAAAGATTCAGTGTTCTTATGGGAAACATTCTCTTCCTTAAATGAAAAAATAAATTTTCTGTTAACTCTCTTAAAAGGTCTTCTAATTGAGGAAGTCCATTCTTCCCTCAAACCACGTGGGCAGTTCCCATTAATAATAAAACCCTTAGGAGAAAGATAACTCCCTAAGATGCTATAAAATGCCCAAACAGGATGAAATCTTCTGCCAACGTTTATACTGACTTTGAGTTTTGATATAAGTAACTCACTGTGCCTTCCACAGGACTAAGGAAAATTTTATCAGCAGTTATACAACTAACTGAATTAAATGGAATGGAGCAAATATAAAAGTCAACAAATTTAAATTGCACCTTCTAACTGCAAAGCAAGTTTTGTGTCTGTTTATTTAGATGACAGTCCATTTTGGTGCCATGCTGTAGGATTCAAGAGCCTAGAAACATGAGATAACAGCACTCTTGATTTTCACAGGAAGGCAACATGTTTGGAAGAGAATATTCCCAAACTGTACTAATATGAAAACATCTGTCAGTTACAGATTAATTTTCTTCACAGATTTTCTACCTTTGGAAACATCTGCAGCTGAAATGTATTTCTCTAAAATGTAAATTACAGAGGTCAACCAGTTTATCAACCATTCTAAGAATTGGCTGCTTTCTATAGTACACAGATGTAGCTGAAATAGCAAGACTAAGTGCATACCCTTAAAACCACAAGCAAAAAGCAATTGGTTGAAGAGGAAAGACATTCAGAAAGAATATATTATGTCTAAAATAATTCAGTTGGAAACTCACTTGTGGTCTGCCACATGACTACAATAGGGGAAAGTCATGTGATACTCATAATCAGGAAACATTTATAGCAATCTTCTTTCCTACTTACATTTTTATCGTTAAGACTTTTTTCTTCAAATTTAACAGTCAATAATCAAATGAAAGCAAATTGAGCAAATGTACCTTGCAGAATCTTCATTTAAAATGGTTTATTTTTAAATTTTATTTAAAATTTTGGCTTAAATAATCTATGTTTTAAAATAGGCACAATAACAGATACGTTAGGAAAATATAGATGCAGAAATCTGTGCAAAAGCCTAATTGAGTTGATCCTTGCCAAACAATTAACAATCGCAATTTATTTTAAACTGAGATTTCCGACTCTTTAGGGAGCTTGCACGCAAGTGTCAGAAGTCTTGGTGATGTTACCGGTACACAAGGAAAAACCTATCAGTATTATTCTTATTAATAGTTGAATTTGCTATGAAGCAGAGTGTCTTCTTCTAATTACCATTCTCCTTTTTTTTCTGATTTCTTTCTGCATCAGACACTTACTGTCTCAGAAAAAAGTCGGTCATAAAACATTTGTATATTTGGAGATCCTATGATCTGTGTAATTTCTAGAAGAATTTCCTGTAAGCTCGAGACATACTACACTGTAGGAAGGATTTTGATTGACCACAACTTTCTTGAGAATCCTGTGTAGGTAAAAAGTAGGAGAGAGATACCAAGGTAAGATGAGTCAATAAAATAAATTGCTTTTATATAAAAGCATATACGCCACCCATCTTTTGCCTTTTTGAGTATTTGCCATTATTATTACATTTATTGAATATGTTGCCTATCATTTTCGTAAAACTTCAAAAAGCCAAATTTCACATCAGAAATTGAGTCTAAATATTAATCGATATTAATGATTAAATATTAACCTCCTATCCACTCTGTATTCTGTATTGTGGCAAGTAAATGTGAGCTCTAAGAAAATGCTCATAGCTATAATCATAGAGCTTTTGTCTAAAGCTCTTACTCTTTTGATGAAAGGCATTTAAGGGTAGAAAGAGAAATATGCATACAGTCAGAATTGAAGGCAGTAGGTTATCTTGGTAGGAAGCGGCAAAATCATATTTTGCCAGAGGGTAAACGAGTACTTTGAAAAGCTTCATTGAAACTGCAAGGTTTTCTATCTGTGTCGAAGTGTTTGGAGTTCATTTCAAAGGAGTTAAAAAAAATAAATGTTTTCAGAAAGACAATTCATCTAGAACCAAAGGTTGTCTTAAATTTAAACAGAGAGCAACAAATTAAAAAATCAACAAAGAATCTTTGTTCCTGCTAACGCTGGCTTGCATATATTCTTAGAGGAATTGTTTGGGTAAGTAATTGGGGGCATCATAATTTTGTCTCTAGAAATATAATTTTTAGTGTATAAAAATATTATTTTAATCCTAAGAGGATAGTAAAATTGTACTTTATGATGCCATCATGCTTCTTTGAAATACGAGTAATAAATCTAATATATAGGAAGCATATAAATAAAATATTTAAATTATATGCCTCTGCAATAAAATTATCATTTTTTATTGTGAAAACCTATCCTCAAAACTTTCCACTATGATACCTGGGGCATTTTGAAATAAAAGGCCTTAAATGTCTCTCCATTATGAAATCTTAAAGTTTACAGTTAATATACTTCTGAAAATAGTACCAGAAAGGAAATCAATTTTAGATTATTAGCTATCTTGGTAATTTAAAAATATTTCATGACAAGAAATACTAAGGTTAACATATTTGACTGCTATGAAAAGATATGTCTTACTATAGAACTCATATGAAAGCTTCAATTTCTGAAGCAAGAGTTGGAAATAACTTCTTCATACTGAGGTTTACATTAGCTGGTTTAATGTTTCTAAATTGGGCCATCAGAAGAGTTTTAGTCCTTTTACACTTTGTCTGTAAATAGATCTTTAATTTCAAAAAAACTAAGTATTATTTAGTGTTCCATCTGAACATACAGGAAAAAAATTATTCAGTCCTAAGAAATGTTGTGAATGCCATGTTAAAAACCTGGCATTTCTAAGATTTTTGTGAAATGCTTTAGTAAAGAGCAAGAAAGTTATGTTGTTTTTTGTAGAGAAAAATTATCTGTAATGTGTAGGTGAACTACAACTTTTTTGCATGTTTAGAGGTCTTAACAAACTCTTAATCGAGGGAGTTCATTGTGTAATTATCATCGCATATTCATTCTGCTTTCCACCTAAATTATCAGTATTAGGGTCAACAGCAAAGTCCACATTTCCAAAAATATGTGGTTGATTTGCCTCCCTAAAAGTAACTGGGCTTGAGCCACTATGCTGGCATGTCTTGTTTTCTTGAAGGTAACCTTAGTTTTTAAAAAGTATCATCTTGTCTTAAATACCGAATTATCTGCAGGCTACTAATCCATTTCCTTTTAGTCCTCTTCTTATAATGATAAATAGGGGTGGGAAGTAGCATCTTTTATCCTCAATTTGGTCCTTAGCCTCAATTCTAAGGCAAAAGCAAAAAGAAATACCTCTCCCTATGCATGATCCTTCACACATTTGCATACTTTTCTTGATGGCAGATAGATAGGATTTGCATGCAGTGTCCTTGTTGCTTTTTTTTTTTTTTTTTTTTTTTTTTCCGAGAAAGAATTTTGCTCTTGTTATCCAGGCTGGAGTGCAATGGCTCGATCTCAGCTCACCAAAACCTCCGCCGCCCGGGTTCAAGTGATTCTCCTGCCTCAGCCTCCTGAGTAGCTGGGATTACAGGCATGTGTCACCATACCTGGCTAATTTTGTATTTTGGGTAGAAACAGGGTTTCTCTATGTTGGTCAGGCTGGTCCTTGTTGCTATTTTTAAGCTTTCAGCTTTGTGATCTAAATCCCATACACTGCAACCTGGGAACAGATATTTATTTCATCGACCCACATATATCACTTATTAAGGAAATTCACTGATAGATATTATACAGCTCTATGTTTCTTTTTATTGTTCCCACACTAGTGTGGCTAAGACCAAGGTGACACATAGGTGCATAACAAATATTTTAAATACTCATTGACTTTGTAGAGCTGTTAATTCCTTGATTTGGTTTTTGGTCATGGTAACTGCAACTAATTTCATATTTTCTGAGATACCATGCATATCAGGATGATTTCCAGCTATTTATTATTTTTCATAATGGTGACAAATACGTTTAATTAAAACTATCTATTTTTGTGATGAAAAATACTTTTTCAAAGTAAAATGGAATAATCTGATTTTGTTGTTACAAACATTATTGCAGAGCAGAAGTTTTCAGTGTCGCTGAACCAGCAATAACAACATTCCTGAGAACTTGTTAACAATGCAAAAATAGTGTAGTCCACACCAGACTATGAATAAGAAACTCTAGGGGTGGGGCCCAGCAATCTGGTTTAACAAGCCCTTCAGGTGATTCTAATTAATGCCAAAGTGTAAGAATCACTGCTGGGAAAGATAATGAAAGCACTTAATTCAGAAATGGATAATCTTTTCTAAAAATATTTCATGAGGGAAGCAAATTTATACAGGTATGTTGTAATAAAACTTGCAAAAAAGGTTAAAGAATAAATTGAGCACTGAAACTGGCCAGATTTGATTTGATATTATTTATTGATTTCAAATTACTCAAAGATTTTCCCCTCCACTCACCATACAAATGTAAAATAGTAAGAGTCAGCATTTTCCATGTTTGAAATTATTACCAGGAGAGGATGGTTTTGAAGTCATTTCTAACCTTAGTAAGACCAAAGACAATAAAGCATTAGCCTGATATCACTAAATGAAGTCTAAACGAAGTTCAGGCCGTGACATACTATGGTATATTTTACTGTAGTCCTTCAGTTATAATATAAAAGTTACAAGAACACCTCCATCAAGGACTAAGCATTCAGACCTTAGAGCTGGAATAGCTCAATAAAATATTCACATTTTTGAGATATGGACGTCTGCAGTAGCAAATGAACTCAAAGTAAATTTTTATTGTTTTCATCTTATAAAAGTAATGTGTATTTATTATAAAACATACACATAATAAGACTAAAACCACAGCTAATTTTACTCTTTGTCTATTCTTTTTTTATCATTGACAGTATATTTTTGTCCCCTAAAAATTCATACATTAAAGACCTAACCTTCAGTACCTCAAAATGTAACTGTATTTTCGAGACAGCATCTTTAAAAAGATAATTAAGGTTAGATCATAAGAGTGGGTCATAGTCCAGTATGACTGGTGTTCTTATTGGAGGAGGAGATCAGGTCAGACACAAACACAGAGGGAAGAATATGTGAAGACAGAGGGAGAAGGTGGCCATCTACAAGCCAAGGAGGGAGCCCTCAGAAGAAACCAAACCTGCCCATGCCTTGATCTCAGACTTCCACCCTTCAGTACTGTGAAAAAAAAAAATAAATTTCTATTGTTTAAGTACATACAACTTTGTTATGGCAACTCTAGCCAACTCTAGCCTCCTTATAGTTTAGTATAGCTCCTCCTTCTAAGACCATACATGGCTAGTTCTGGTTCCCTGGTGGATTTTTCTCCAGATGGAGCTGCCTGCGTGCTACCTACCTTTGCTTTGAATGCTCTTTGATCCTTTGCTCCCACTCCCAACCCTCACATTTTACCTCCTAATCTGTACAGTCTTTGTTGCTCAGATTTTACATTTTATTTCCATCCACACTATTACTGCTATTATTTTTAACTTTATTTCTATCCACACCATTACTGCTATTTTTAAAAAAAAACTATTGTAATAATCATCCTATAGATTATACTTTCTCTAAGTATCTTCTAATTCTGAACCGGCCTCCAAAATTCAGGTAGCATGGGAATTCTAAAACAGAGGTCTGATTTATCTCATTCCATCACTCATCCTTCCTATTTCAGAGTTTAGTTTAGAAGCAATGTTTATCCATCAATTAACATATTATGATTCCAAATGCCCTAATATGGGATCAGAATATAAAAAAAACTTCAGTTTCTTCCACTCCCTGACATGCTACATACATGCTCAGGCAACTCCAATCTATGAGTTTCCCTCTCCAACTGAAAGAATTCACTTAACACTGTTAATACTCAATAGTGGACTGGTTTATTTCCTTCCTTCCTTCCTTCCTTCCTTCCTTCCTTCCTGCCTTCTCCTCTCTCTCTGTCTCCTCTCTCTCTCTTCTTTCTTCCTTTCTTTTTCAGACAGGGTCTCACTCTGTTGCCCAGAATAGAGTGTGGTGGCTTCATCATGGCTTACTGGCTTCAACCTAAGCAATCCCCCTGCCTGAGCCCCTAGATTATCTGGGACAACCAGAGCATGCAACCTTGGCCAGATATTTTTTATGTACATTTGTAGTGGAGACAGTGTTTTGCCATGTTGCCCAGGCTTGTCTTGAACTCCTGAGCTCAAGTGATCCACCTTCCTGGGCCTCCCAAAGTGCCCATGTTTCTTATATTGTTAGCTTAGAATCATGAAATTAGCACATTATAGAACTATACTGGACTTTTCCAAAGAAAAAAATTCTATAATAAATACAAGAACTGTGTGTTTTTTAGAGTCAATATGTTAAAAAATTTAAGACTACCCTCCCAAAGGAAATCCAAGCTCCTTGTTGTCTTCATTAGCTTAAAAAAATGAGAACCATAGATAGTACCAATTTCAGTGGAGAAACAGAGTATAGAAGCCGAGTAGAGGAGAGATTAAGACTAAATAAGGAAAATCACTTGTTTGGAAGTATAACTATACCTTTATTTGATGAGAAACAGCTCAGGTTTAAGAACAACCCCGTGAAAGTTGTGTAAAATGGTCTACCTTCATTGAGTCTTTCCATTTTTTTTCCTTCCGACTTGGAATAGAAAAAGATAGAGACAATACTCAAGCAAAAAGTCATTTTCCAGAGAAGGATCTAGTTAGCTTGGATGTTTGAGTACACCCTTTATTAAAATCTTGACGCTTAATATTTCAAGTAGTTAAACAGGACCTCTGAAATACAGATATTTTCAGTCTCTAGGATCGAAAACCAGGACTGAAACATTCCATTGTTCAGGTTGTTTGCTTCACAGGGATGCCTGGCTGAAAGAGTAGGGTAACATCTTAAATCTAGCCCCTATCTTCACATCAAACTGTAATCTCCATCACTGAGCTGCACCTTTTCTGATTCACATGAAGACTTTTTAGCAGTTTCAGTATACCTGTTAAAGGCAAGGCTTCAACTGCCCTGATCATCAAATGCCACTGATACTGACAACATTAATTGGATAAATTCCAAAAACTCAGAATGACCAGACATCTGCTTTTATTGAGAGAAGCAGGACCATTCTGTACCCAAGTTATAAGTTTAGTTTAAGACATTTGTATTAATCAGAGACCTACTTTCCAGCACAATTAAAGCAAATAAACACTGCAGAGAGAAAATGGACAAATTGGGTCCAGGACTTATTTTTCTTGAAACTCATAAAATTGTATGTACAATATTGGTATTTTTAAAGGTGTATTATCTTATTTATATTTGCATTTGTGATGTAATAAAAGTATACTTTTATAGAAATGAAAAACTTGGCCATGCACAATGACTCACGCGTGTAATCCCAGTACTTTGGAAGGCCGAGATGGACTGATTGCTTGAGCCTAGGATTTTGAGACCAGCTTGGGCAACATGGCAAAATCCCATCTCTAGAAAAAATTTTAAAAATATTAGCCAGGTGTAGTGGGGAACATCTGTTGTCCCAGCTACACAAGAAGCTGAGGAGGGAGGATTGATTGAGCCTGGGATGTTTGAAGCTGCAGTGAATCATGATTACGCCACTGCATTCAAGCCAGGGTGATAGAGCAAGACCCTGTCTCAGAAAGAAAAGAAAAAGAAAAAGAGCTTGCTGTGGAAACCAAAAAGTTTCCTCGGCAATCAATGTCTACGGAATATTTACTTGGGATATCATGATACTAAATGAAAACTCAAGTCTTAGTGTCTTGAGTGACTGTGTTTTATTTGAAGACACTTGAATATCTAAGGATGGTAACACATCTAAGAATCAGACCTGGCTTCAACCCATTTCAGTGAAAGTAAATTCACATCCTATCTGCTTTTCAGAGCAGACTAATAATAATATAAGGCTGGGATATTTAAAAATCAGGAATTAATAATGGAGAAGAAGATACACCATAAAGTAGAAAACCCAGGTGATGTTACCTTGTATGTATGAGAATGACCATGGCAGTTTGTAGCTGAAGAAGATAGAGACCCACAAACCTTGCTAGACAGGGAGAGAAAATAAGAAGTTGTGTTGTTGAGTATGAAGATAATATGTACCATTACTATTTTACAACTAAAAATAAGAATGCATTTTTATTTTATGTCCTACCTTGCAAATCACTCCTAAATACAGTCTTCAATTCTTCTATTTTTCTTCATTAATGATAATGCACTGTCATTGAGTGCTTTGAGATCCTTAGATAAAAGGTACTGTCTAACTGCAAATTAATGTCATCTAAAAGCTGTCTTAATAACTTCTCAAGCAAGAGTGGAATGGCTTCCAATTTAGTTCTAAATAGGTGTAAATCATTTCACATGAAGAACCAAGTGAATTAATTGCAGAAGAATAGTTCAGCATGCACCAAACCTATTAGGATACTTGAACACAGCTGCAACTCAGAGGATAAACTAGATTAGAATACTGTTTGTAGAAAATAGCAAATCGAAGCACTCTTTGAGGCAATTAACAAAATCAGAGCATCCTTTGAAGCAAATAAGCATGAAAAATGCCTTTCTTACTCTGATTTTTCCAAATGCCTAATTTTGCTACTGTCTTGAGTATCTTGGATTATGTTCAAAGTCCAACACAACAGAGTTTCTGTCATACAGATGAGATTTTGTTTTGATGTGAACTATTCAACCACATCCAAATGCACATTTTCAACCATAGCAATGATGAATGTGAACTATTACAGTAACACCCACTGCAGCTTGACTCACTGGTGGCATTACCCATCATAGTCTACTAATGTTTTTCCATTTATTTAGAAAGAAGGAGGGATGCGAGTAAATCGAGAGGAAAACTAGAAAAAGTTACTAACAACAATAAAGTATGAATATTCTAGCATATTTGCACATAGATTATTTAGAATGCACATTGTTTTTATGTGCATTACTTTAATTTTATATAATTACATTATGAATTAGGGAAGATGTCATTTTCCTATGTTTTAAAGAAAGGAAAAAATACTTTCTATACATTAACTGGTCCAGGGTCATATAGTGAGCCAGTTGCAGGTCAGGAACTTAACCTAATATTTTTATTCCAAAACATTTTTACTATCTCATGCCACAATAAAATTTCTCCTTTTAAACATTTTGTTTTGTTAACCAATATTTTAGCTAATTCATACTGCAAAACAAGCCTTAGAGATAATGTTCTTCCATGTACTTTATATATTTCATATATGTATTTATATATTTAAATGTTTTCCAATCCCAAAACTCAAATTACTTTGCAAACATAAATGTTATTCACGTAGATAAATGAACTTTTCTATTAGAATCAAACAAAAACCTCAAAATACCCTATTTGTCCTTTTTTTTTTCCTTTGCGCTACACCTTTAGGGATTCAATTTCAACTTACCTCCCAATCTCTGCCATTTTCCAGTTTAGGAACTGAGTGGTAGAACAAGAAAGAGTATGCCTGAGTCATAAAATATAGGTCATTTTGTTTTTGAGTGTGAAACATCAGTGAAGTCTAAGGGTAGTATGGGTTCCACTAACTTTCTATGTCATTTTCAGTAGGAAAAATAAACAAGAAATGAAGTAATAAAAGAGAGAGAACAACAATGTCCACATGGCAACACACAAGAATGAATGTTTGTGGTAATGTTGGCTACTGTACCATCAAAATCTTAACTGCCATAAATTATTGCCTACTTCTTTTGGGTTCCACACAAACTGCTCTTCTCAGCAGTATAGCCAGGAGCATACTCTTGGAATTTGAAACGAATCCAACCTATATCTGTCAAAATGTGCTAAACTACATGGTGGTTTTAAGACACTTCTAATTTTCAGTGACTTCAAATAAACAAGTTTTATTTCTTGCTCATGTTGCCTGTCCAACATGGTGAATAGAGCAGCTTTGCTCATCATGGTCACTGAGAGATGCAGGATGACAGAGCAGCCACATTATGCTTTGCTGGAGGGAAAAGTGAGAGCAGTTTAGAGGCTCTCCACCTAAACAGGGAGTGGCATGCATCATTTCTGCTCACAACACCTCCTTGCCCATAATACCTCCATGGCCCGTTGTAACTGGCTTGTCACAGAAATACGCAGTGAACAGAGTTAATGTCTACAACACAATACTGCTCCTTTAATTCTTAGAATAGTCTGTAGAACCATGGCTTAGAAAACTAAAGACTGAAAGTTAATTCAGCAGAATGTATCAAAACCACCTCAGAAAATCACAGCCTACCACTTAGGTGTACTTAGAGAGAAACATCATTGTCTTCCTGCATGTAACACCTCTTCAAAGCAAGTTTTAGACAGTATTTAACCATAATATTATCATAAGATTACTTTAGAAACTTTTAAGCAATTGAATGGACTATAGTTGTTCACCAATTTTATGACATTTCCTATGTTGTCATCATTTATTTTTATTTCCATTGTATTATTTAGTTGGCCAGAGTACTAAATTTTATAGATTGAAAAGCCTAAAAGTCCAAGGTTGCTCTGCTGAAAGTATTTGATTCTATGCAAGCAATATTAAGAGGGGCTCTGTGAATAATACTTCCCATAATTCTTCTCAGAAAGGAGAAATTGATATTTCAGTTAACCTCAAATAGAAATTGATTATTTGTGTTCAAGTTACTGGAAGCCTCAATTCATGAATGAGCTCTAATAGAACAAAGAACCCTAGGTAAATAGTACAGAGAGTTAAGTTTCTTCTGAAACAAATAAAAGAACAATATATCTGCGCCTCAATAAAAACTATTTTGTTAACGGTAAAGAAGGTGAAAACAATTTGATTTAAACTTTCATTACCTGTTTCAGAATCAATTTGTTTAGTGCAAATCAGTTTAACTTGTCATGTATTGATATGCCAAGATAAAGCATGCTGTTTAATGACTAACAACAAATGTACAATGTGTATAGGATGTATGCAACTGACAGGGCTGCTTAATATACATTTTGAGCTTGGAATGAACATTATGTCACTACCACAACTGGGATGCCACATGAAAAAGTGGCTCAAAATCACTTTTTTTGTTTACTTTTCTCATGATATTTAAAATGGTGTGATAAGAGGTGATCTGACAAGAAAATATTATCCTGAAACATTGTAGTCCACATAAAAAGTCTACTAGAAATGCTGTTCTATCAATTTTGAATCTGAAGAACTACTGGAATTTCAGAAATGAGACTTTCCAGAATGACTAGGTCACTCGCTTCTGAGATCACCCCTAGGGCTATGTCTTTTTACATCTCAGCATATAATATGTCACCTGCATTAGTAAGCCTACATAAGTGTCTCTTTACAAGATATATTCTGCACTCCCAAGTTGCTGAAACATTGATGATAAATAGGGCATTTGATATTCTTAATACACGATGGAGACAAATCTCAAAGACAGAGGAGAACTTCTGCTCGGCTCCTCTTCTTAATGTAATCCTGCAACAGAATTTAACTTCCATTAGACTTGCTTCTCACAGCTCTCTTATCCCCAGGTATTCGTATAAAAGCTGAAATTCTTACAAACAAAGTATTCTAGCCTTCAGGGTGAATTTTCAAAACTGCTAAGGCAAGGCACATATAAAATCTTTCAGTTTATTACATTGTGGGTGTACATTGGCTCTGCAGTGTTTTGAACATTCACCCCTTCAGGTTAGCACATTCATTAAAAATACATCTCATGAGTGTGATATGAGCTCAAATTTGAGCACACAGATTTGAATGAATAAAAAGACACTTACAGAGCCAGATAATGGACACATTCATAGGTCTGTGATTTTTCAACCCAGCCCTAGGCCAACGTAATTTCACACAGTGTAACAGAATGAATAATAAAACTATTACCTAATCTTTAATACATTACAATACCAAATTCTGGAATTAGGAATATGAGTCAGCTATACTTAACTGCACTCCCCACCTTCAAGCTGTAATTATAGTGCAAGTAAAGTATAAATTTGATATAGGCCAGTTTTTTTTAATGTCATCAACCAATTTCTAAAATTTAAGATGTTTTCCTTTGAGCAGAGATCATTCTTTTCAAACTAGTATCTGTTACTTCGTCAGTATCCAGGGAAGAGCCCACCGATCATTTCTATAATTATAAATTGCATAACCTAACATAATTATGCATTAATTATTTTAATTCCTTAGATAAAAATTAATAGATATTTTAAAAATTATAGCTTTTTGTAGCAGGTCTTCATCAACATTACATTCTAATAGCTGAAAATGTTTAAAGCAAGTGATTTGGTTTGACTGTCCTAATAGTTTCAGGATACTCAATTTATAAACACTTCATAAAAGCTATTGGGTGTGGTGGCTGACGCCTGTAATCCTAGCACTTTGGGAGGTTGAGGTGGGTGGATCACCTGAGGTCAGGAGTTCAAGACCAGCCTGGCCAACACAGCGAAACCCCATCTCTACTAAAAATACAAAAATTAGCCAGCTGTGGTAGCCTGTACCTGTAATCCCAGCTACTTGGAAGGCCAAGGCAGGAGAATCACTTGAACTGTTGAGGCGGAGGTTGCAGTGAGCCAAAGTCACGCCACTGCACTCCAGCCTGGGTGACAGAGGGAGGCTCTGTCAAAAAAAAAAAAAAAAAAAGGAAAAAAAGCTATTCAAACACGTTTAAGCAACTCATTACTATATATTAAGAACACTGTTAAATATCACAGATTATCAGAAAAATGTTAGTATTTTCTGTATTAAGTGAAAGTGAAAAATAAGAAGTCAAAATAATAATTATTCTTTAGAGCAATCATTTTCTTATGACTTGAATATATACTCCATATGGTTGTTACTATGTTTTAATATTTATCTATACAAATATTGTTTGGGCAAATTTCCAACTTCTACTCTGTTTAGCTACTTTTTCCGTAATACTCTATTACCTCAAAATAACAAGCCTTGTGTAGCACTGTCAACGTTATCTAGCAATCAGTATCCATCACATTAAATAAATGTGAGAATAATTGCATTTCCCTTATGGACTATCCGTCTGTTTTCCAGAATTTTGGTAAGATAATCACTTTTCCCTGCTGCATTTTTTATTAAGATTTATTTTAAACCTTATAGCTATATTTTAGTATTTTGGGCTGTTTCACAATTATTCATTTATTTTCTAGTATAGCTTTAATTTATAGGCTTACCATATTTGTCTATATTTATCAGTTTAGCTCTCTATATAATCAAAGTTTTGAGGACTTGTATTAGTTGACTTAAATAACTCGTTTACTTAATTTCATCTAGAATTCCTCCCTCTAATCTATTCATCCATTTACCAAATATTTACCTAACAACAGATTTAATCCAGATACTTGATACTGAATATTAATCTATGAATAAATCATGAAAGGATTCTGCCCTCATAGAAAATAAATAGGTAAAAGATGCAGATAAACAAATTATAATTTTTGGTGTAGTGTAGTGAACACAGAGCATGTTTGAGAGCACTCGGGAGGAGGTGTTCCTAACTAGGATTTGGAATTGATTATCTATTCCTAAGAGAAATTGAGGTCATTGTAAATCATGGAAGTTGAAGAGGAAGGAGCCTTACAAAGGGCCTCTCTTCCAGTATGTACATACATACTGGGGGTAAGGGGTATTCACAGGGAAAGTGGCAAGAGGGAGAAGGTGGGAAGTGGGATAGGGAGAGAGAGTATTAGGTCAGTGAGAAAGGGAAGAAGGAAAATAAAGTGCAGATGTAAGTGAGAGGGAGGAGTAGAAGTGTGTTTCAGAAATAGGATATAGCTTTCAATATACTAGAAGCAGTTTGATATGACTAAGATGTTAGAAAATACCTAGAAAGGTAGTTGGTAACAGAAAGTGCATTTTCCATGAAGTAATTAAAGTTAAGCTTCAGAGGCCCGTTTTTGTATGAACAGCTTGCAAGTTCCTGGAAGTGACTTTAGCAAAGTATTTATATGAATATAAATCCATGTATGTATATATGTATGTATTCTATCTATCTGTCTATCTATCTATCTATCTATCTATCTATCTATCTATCTATCTATCTGTCATCTATCTATCATCTATCTGTCTAATTTAAGGTAAGGTATGTTACCTCAAGTGTTTAATTAAGATGGCTCTTTCTTTCTACCTTTTCCCTTGTGTTAGAAGATATTGGAGTGGCCGCTTAAAAGGAAATTGATTTGGGGATTCATTTGATTGAGGTTTAATGGGATTTTTAAATGTAATTCAGTTGTTTCCATGTATAGTAGTTACTTTCAGTTACTGCCAAGAGAATATTTTCCAGGAATATTATGCTAAGTAATGAGGAGTAGCAGATTTAAAAAACACATCAGAGAGATTTATATTTCTTTCTGATTAGACATGGTATACTGACATTGACAAATATTATATAAAACGTATATGTGCCACTAAAAGGAAGACATTGACCACAAATTGTTTAATGATGTCCTCAATTCAAAGAGTAAAGACTTGATATCAAACAGGTCATATCTGATAGTAAATTAATAGAGCTTTTTCAAAAATTGATAATAATCCTAAAATAGTTTCTGGACAAAATCAGTGATAAGTTGGTGTGCAGTAATATATTTTCCAAAACTAATAATAATAAAATTAAATTTGAACAGTGTTGCTAAGAGAAAATGGAACAAAATCTTTATGTTCTTTCTATAGAAAATGACATTATGAAGTAAAGGACTAGGCAAAGAATACCTAGTTACTTCATAGAAAATAAATATTGTGGAGGTGGTTGAGCCAGTTAATTAATAATAAACATACAATATAATATTTTGGATTTTTGACATTTCTGATATTGGTCAGATTTTTAAATTTTGTATTTGATTTTGGTCAGGAATCTATTTCATAGTACGGCAGTTATAATCATGACAGTCTTAGTTGACATATCATTCTCTCAAACACCAAAAGAGAAGCTTACCCCTTATTCAATTTGACCAAATTTTTAAATATTATAGGACAGCTATTAATTACCTTTTTAGTATTTATTTCTGTAATGTAAACAACCCCAATTCCTCCATTATTTGCTACACAACATAATAATGAAACAATTTAGGTTAATGCTATCCATTCCAGTATCTCTCCCTCGTAAAGGGGATAATGTATCTATTTTTTCTTTTTTTGTTTGTTTGTTTTTTTGAGACGGAGTCTCACTCTCTCGCCCAGGGTGGTGGTTCCGTGGCATAAACTTGGCTCACTGCAACCTCCGCCTCCTGGGTTCAAGCAATTCTCCTGCCTCAGCCTCCTGAGTAGCTGGGATTACAGGCACGGGCCACCACACCCAGCTAATTTTTGTATTTTTAGTAGAGATGGAGTTTCACCATGTTGACCAGGCTGGTTTCAAACTACTGACCTCAAGTCTCAAACTCCTGACCTCAAGTGATCCGCCCGCCTCAGCCTCTCAAAGTGCTGGGATTACAGGCATGAGCCACAGTACCCGACCAGGATAATGTATCTTTCTTTACAGTAATTTCCCTTTCGAAGGTGCAATAAATATTCGTACTTATATGATAATCTTTACACCTCACAAATTATATTCTTCTACATTGTTGCATTTAATCACAATAACAAAAAGGAAGTAGGGATATTCCCACTTTTCAGAGATAAAAACTGCAGTTTGGAGAGGTTAAATAACTTAATAAATTCATAGCTCTTGTTATAGAATCTTTCTTATCGTCTCACACTGAATTCAGAGAGCATCACATTATACTATCACTTCTTACCACATTTATTTATAAAACATACACAGCTGTTAAGATATGCTAGGTTTTCCCTTATAAATATTATTTATTGACCATAAAACCAACCACAAGCTAAACATAAAAGTTACTCTGTCCTCTCAGAAAGAATCTATAACTACCAGTAATTTTGATGGAATTACTACACAGTTGCATGTTTAAAGGATCAAAATATTGGGAAAAATTTTTGCTGAAACAATTTAATATCACAGTCATTTTAATTAAAATGTGAAAAACTTTGTAGAGTCAGATATTTATGTCATAATTTAAAGTACAACTTACATTATTCACAATAACTATGGCCTTTTATCATTTTTTGAATATTGAAACTAAAAGAATTAAATGGTTGGGAAAGTGTCTGGTCTTCATTATGCTTTGAATAGGCTATTCTTACTGACATTATAATGGATTAATATGATATGTTATGGAACATCATGTCAAAAACAATTCCAATACTTCCTCTGAAACCAGAATTTCTTTTTCTAAATTGCTAATGGTCTACTTAGGAGATATTTTACTGTTCTTCTTGTGTTTCTTGGTTGCAATTATTCAATTAGAGATTTTTAAATTATTCAGGTAGATTTTTTTGTAACCCATGAAAGAGTACTATGGACATTTTACTTGCCTCTTTTCTTTCCTCATTATCCTTTCCTTTAAGTAAAGGGAAAGGTGTCTTTGGTTACAGCCTTTTTTGTGTGTTTGTTCATATGGTTGAAAGGGAAGGTATTTCAAACCAGAATTGGGAAAAGTATAGTATACTTTAAATGTTGGCAATTTGAAAATAACACAATCAACACAGAAGAACAATGGACTATAATAATGCTATTCATAAGACATATCTAAGATGTATATATCTTTTTTTTAATACAGGAAACAGAACCCACTCAAGATATTTTAAATACAAATAGATTTTTTGTTATTAGCAAGGATAGTTCTTTATTGCTATGTGTGAGTCACAAATTGGAAACAAGAAAAGCATACATAAAATATTAATATGATATTCATAGAATTCAATGGCATTCTACTCTTTTTTTATATACTTAAGTTCTGGGATACATGTGCAGAACGTGCAGGCTTGTTACATAAGTATACATGTGCCATGGTAGTTTGCTGCACCCATCAACCTGTCATCTACATTAGATATTTCTCCTAATGCTATCCCTCCCCTAGCCCCCTACCCCCTGACAAGTCCCAGTGTGTGATGTTTCCCTCCCTGTGTCTATGTGTTCTCATTGTTCAGCTCCCAATTATGAGTGAGAACATGCAGTGTTTGGTTTTTTGTTCCTGCATTAGTTTGTTTTGAATGATGGTTTCCAGCTTCATCCATGTCCCTGCAAAGGACATGAACTCATCCTTTTTTTATGACTGCATAGTATTCCATAGTGTATAAGTGCCACATTTTCTTTATCCAGTCTATCATTGATGGGCATTGGGGCTGGTTCCAAGTCTTTGCTGTTGTGAATAGTGCTGCAATATACATATGTGTGCATGTGCCTAACCAAATATATTTTTATACAGGGAATTAGGTGCTTACACAATTGTTAGAAAAGCTCTACTGAAGGCCTTCAGGTATGGCTAAGAAAATATTTCAGATGTGATCTACTTTATAGTTAAATAAGTAAGATGGCAATCAGGAGGCCACTGGAAAGTTCTAATCATTTTATCCTTACCACTGATTTCTGTATTTTAATCAGCATGTGATCTGACCTTGAACTTCTTTTCATTGAAAAACTTGTTAGAAACTGTCCTCTCTAAAAAAATGTCTCACTGAACTGTTCTTAGTGCCTCACTGAACACTTCTTAGAAAGAAGTGTGTACTTCTCTTCTTTCAAAATAGCCTATACATTCCCTTTCTTCTCCATTTGTGCCTAAATCAGAAACCTGAAAGGACACTGTTTTTTGTTTCTCATATGATATTCAACCTGCTATATAAAGCCATGTGCATCTAGAGCTTTGTATAAATAATGAATAATAATATTTATGTCCTTCAAGGGAAGACTGAAAACTTTTCTGCTTTAATTGAGTTCTTCTGTTTGTGTTTTTGATGTTTTATCTATTGTGTGCTTATTGGAAGGATTTTTCTTTCTATTATTGTGGTTCCTTTTCTATTTTGGCCCTGGAAATAGCTCCTGTCTTGTGTTGCCCTTTTCTTTGGAATTTTGTTTAATTTCTGTCAGATGAAGGTGCTTTGAAGGCTGCAGGGCCCTTAATGTCAATAAATTAAGGATATAAAAAATGCCATCTGCCACCTTTTCACCTACTATACAACATTTATCAATGTATCAGAAAAAATTACTTTAGTCACAATTCTCTTACAGAGAAATTTATTTTCTTGTTTTTCTCTGACGACCTTCTAATTTTTAGGTGTAATCAGATTGCAGTGAAAGCCAGTAAATTACACATGCTATTATTAAGTTTAAACTCTAGCCACTGCCAGACCATTCAGACCGTGGGACATTGTTGAGATTCAGTGGGGATCAGGACAAACCTTCCTTGCAGGGTTCATCAGTGACCAAGAACTGCATGCCTGTGTGCTCCACAGTGGAATAAGCTGTACAGTCTTAGCAACTGCAGATCACTTAGCATGAGTGATACCAAGAGGTGATACCATGAAACCTGTGGACCCAGGCGACCTCTCCCTAAGATAGTCCCCTGACAACCATGTGGGGGATTCACCAATGAGTGCCCATCATCTCTAAGGGAGAAAATATAATTTACTGCCACATAAACAAATTTTCTAGTCACAGAGATGTGACATAGTACATGAATTCTGATGTGTGACTTTGGGAAATTTGCTTACTTTGGTAAGCTTCAGTTTTTTTAAATCTGTAAAGCATGAAAAAATACCAACTTAAAATGTTGTGGAAAGATTCAATAAGGTAATATGTATAAACTAATTAACACCTACTAAATGTTAAGAAATGATATTTTAATATCCTATTAATAAGGGACAGTCCTCTTGTTCATTATGTATAATCAACACTTTGGGTGGTTGCCAGACCACTCAAAGTTATATTCCCTAAGGGGCTCAGGAACACTGGTACTTTCTATTCCCAAATGAAGAGGAGCCATCTGCTTTTGAAACTTAGTAACTGTGTGTAGGAACGCTAATTAAAACAAAGAGAAGTGTGTCCAGTATTAAGTCTTTTAATTACTTATATATTCACATATTTTTTTTCTTCAACTTTTATTTAAAGTTCCAGGGTACGTATTCAGGATGTGCGGTTTTGTTACATGGTTTGGTGCACAGATCAACCCATCACCTAGGTATTAAGCCCAGCATCCATTAGCTATTCTTCCTGATGTTCTTCTTTCCTATGACTCCCCCAGTAGGTTCCAGTGTGTGTTGTTCCCCTCCCTGTGTCCACGGGTTCTCATCAGTCATCTCCCACTTATATGAGGACATGTAGTGTTTGGTCTTCTGTTCCTGTATTACTTTGCTGACAATAATGGCTTCCAGCTCCATCCGTGTCCCTGCAGAGGACATGGTCTTGTTCCTTTCTGTGGCTGCATAGTATTTCATGGTGTATATGTACCAAGTTTTCTTTATCCAGTCTATTATTGATGGGCATTTGGAGTGACTCCATGTCTTTGCTGCTGTGAATAATGCTGCAATGAACATATGCATGCATGTATCTTTATAACAGAATGATTCCTGTTCCTCTGGGTATATATGCAGTAGTGAGGTGGCTGGAATGAATGGTATTTCTGCTCCTAGACCTTTGAGGAATCACCACACTCTCTTCCACAATGGTTGAACTAATTTACATTCCCACCAACAGTGTAAAAGCATTCCTTTTTCTTTGCAACCTCACCAGCACCTGTTGTTTCTTGACTTTTTAATAATCAGCATTCTGACTGGTGTGAGATAGTATCTCATTGTGGTTTTGATTTGCGTTTTTCTAATGATCAGTAATATTAACCTTCTTTTCATATGTGTGTTGGCTGCATGAATGTCTTCTTTTGAGAAGTGTCTGTTCATGCATTTATCCACTTCTTAATGGAGTTGTTTTTTGTTATAAATTTGTTTAAGTCCCCTGTAGATTCTGGATATTAGCCCTCAAATATATTTTTGATGGCATGTGATGTGCCCAGCATTGCACTCGAAAAGATATACTCCTCTTTTAGAGCCAGAGAATTATAACAGCAAATTAATTTTGATGCAATAAAATTGAGAGTAAGAGACAATATACAGAATGGAGAGGAAAGCCACCAACTCCTTAACACAAATGCAGAGCAAAGGAACTTACAGGCAATGCCAAGATTTACCTCAGGAAGTAATTATGATGTTTCTGTAATATCTAATAGTCCAGAACAGATTTGGGTAAGAGATATCTAGTGAAACAGGGAGTGAGCGAGGTAGTTATCTCATGATGTTTTTTGAAAATGGGAGAATGATGACATTATTAGAAAGGGCAATGGGATGATAACTTGAGAACAGCTTTGTAATACAAAGTGTTAGGAGTGTCAGCTATTGGGTCAGAAAACCTAGGTTCACTTCCCTTTGTTGCCCGTTTTTCGTTATGTCCTTAATTTCTTTTTGTTCAAATTTCCTCTTCTAATAAATTTTCCAGCATGTTGTGAAGATTAAAGAGTTTGTTTTTAATGATACGAAAATCTCCCTATAATAAGCATTCAGAAACATGATTATTATTCACATTGAAAAAAAGCAAAACAATATGGATTACACACAACTTAAGAAAAATACACAAAAAATGTAAAAAAGTTATCTAACATATTAAGAAATACTGTGTCTTCTGTCATAAACAATGAAATTATTTCTTCAGATTTTCACTCCTGTGTGTGCAAAAAGTACATAATGTCCTCAAAGAGATGGTGGGATTTTTTTTTTTTTTTTATAAATGTCTTCTGGCAGGGGTCACCTCATCTAAAAAAATGGTTTTTCTCTTCATAGAGTGAAATCTGTTTCATTCTGTTCTACTGTGTTGAGTAAGACCTCTTAAACGGTTAAAAAGAAAAATGGAAACAGTCATAATTACTCACTAACTTGAATTAATGTGACTGCATTATGCTCCTAATAACTGTAGTTTACTCATGTCTCCCCTGTAATAATCCAAAATTAATTTCATTTTATGCTTGCAAATAATCAGTTTATTTATAAAGGTTAGCCATCTTTCTTAGCACAAGTTATTCCTTTTTCATTACTTACTGAACTGTGCTAATGAAACCAAGGCTGGAGATGCATGCAGATTTATTTCTCCTGCATTCTTTGATATTGAAGAGGCTGCAAGAGAAAGAAATAAGTCTGAAGACAACTGCATTTTGGGTCTAGGAATCTTATTCTAGTCTTAGTTGTTTGCAGTGCATATAGGCACTTCAATATCTCCTAGCCTTTCTCATGGAAGAGACCAAAACTATCCCTAGGGAAAAAGTACAGAAGTACTCTGAACTCTTCCAAAGAGATGTGCAGTCCACCTATCTTTGACTGTAATAATAGTGTATGGTGTTTACATTATGCCAGTCACTCTTCTAAGTGTTTTACATTTAGTTCTCATGGCAACTCCAGGAGGTAGGTGCCATCATTATTCACATTTTGTGTGAGTCACAAAGAGATGAAGGAACTTGCCCAAGATCATACAGTTATTAGATGTGTTGCAAAGCGAGGCTGCTAGCTCCAGAGACTGTGATCTGAAACACTATTCTCAATATACAAATCCAATAAAATATTCTATCATTTACAGGTAATCACTGTTTCCCTATGGTGAGATGAAAATAAGCAGTAGTTAAAAGAGAGTAACTTCTTAGCTTTTAATCGTTAGCAAACTAGTAATTGTCATCTCAATGGCCTCTTCTCACTGCTGGTTTCATTGGATGCCCAATTATACTATTTTAACTTGATTATGTAGATATGCTATTCTATAAAAATAATCTCCAATTTTTTCATGGCCATATGTTCACTATTCCCGACCACAGAAATGCTTTATGACTTGGGAAATTGCTTATCCTTTCTGGTTAAGGATTTATTTTTTCATCTGTACATAAGAGATGAGATGTAATTTAAATCTCTAAAGATTTTTTAACTCTAAAACTTATCCTTCTGTAATTCCTTAAGAATGGGATTTAAGCTTCATATTGTTTTGCTTTTAGTATTTATCAGCCCCAGCAAACTAAGCTCATTGTTTTACGCACAGTAAATTTAAAGTAAGTCTTCCTATCTATCATTGTATTTTGTGATAATCTGACTTCTAATATAATGATTTTTCAAACATAATTTTATTTGACTTTGGAGTTACAGAATCACTCTAATGAAACACACAATAAATTTGGATTATAGTTTCCTAAAACATAAAGTGGTCTAAAAATGACCTCCCACTATATTTGGACAATATCAACTGATTCACAGGATCTACTGGGCAATGATTGTGAACAGATTGCTGAAAAACACACTGTAAAGAGATAGTAATAAAAAGTATGGCTGTGCTGTGAAATGATCTCTCCTACCTTGTAAGGTATTTGCACAGTCATGTTTTCAGAAATGCTATAAAACAAGCAAGCAAGCGTATATTGTCTCTTACAAACTCTCCTTTTGTGAATAGTTTTTTTTTTCTTTTAATGATGAGAATTTGGACTGCCCTGCACCACTCACACAAGAATACATATACCATAAAACTATGAGTTTCTTGGTGCATTTGTAAGGATAACAGGGTCATGTATCACCTGGATTGGCAGAATTTGGAATAGAATGCTCAGTCATATTGCAAGAATTTGCAGAGCAGTAGGGATCTGGAAATAGACTGTTGGCAGCTCTTCTTCTTTTATTAATCATTATGAGTATGGCAGATGGTCCTTGGGTTATTCTCCAAGAGAAGTTCTCACTCTCTCTGAGGTGCAATGAGAGGTTCTCTAATGCTACTGTCCTCATTCAGGAACTGTTACTTTGATATTTAGATGGATGGATAAAACGTTTTTACTGAACAGTTAAACAAAATTTTGTTGAGCGTCTTCTGTGTTCCAGGTATGGTTATAGACAGTGGTGATAAAGCAGTGAACTAAAAACCTTTGTCTTAGCGGAACTGACATCCCCAGTTGTGGCAAAAAGCTGACAGGAGGTAAAATAAGTAAAATGCATAATATGTTGGATCTAGGGGCGGCAAATTCAGTCTGTAGGCCTAATTTACCCTACTGTTTGCTTTTTTAAACAAAGTTTTATCGGAACACCGTCATGTTCTTTCATTTACCTATTGTCTATGGCTGCTTTAGTGCTACAATGGCAGCCCTACCTAAAGCCCTACAATGGCTTTACCTAAATTAAGTAAATTAGCTTTACTTTTAGGTAATTTACCTTTAGGTAAATTAGCTTTACCTAAAGACAATGGCAGAGCATTTGCAACCAAAACTCTATAGTGTGTGTCTGTCCAGGAAATGTCTGCAGACTTCTGGGTTAGATGCTAGAAATTAGTATGAATAAAAGTAAATGCAGGAAGTAGAAGAGGACTAGGATGTGTTTTAGAAAGAATGGCCAGAGGACAATTGATTGAGAAAGTAACTTTTGTGTAAAGCACAGAGGTGGTGAGAGAGCAAGCCATGCAGCGTTTAAGGAAAGAACATACTAGACCAGCAGAACAGCAAGTTTCCAGGCTCTGAGATAGGCGCATGCTCAGAATGTTCTGGAAACTGCTGAGAGACCAATGTCCTGGAGCAGAGTGAGGAAGGGAGAAGTAGGAGATCAAAGAATGAGGGCAAGAGGTATCAAGAAGTCATACAGGGCCTTGCAGGCCATCAGAAGTTTTTTATTTGTATTCTAAGTGAGTTGGGGATCCATTGGAGGGTGATGACCAAGTGACATAGGACATATGATTTAATAGGGTTTTCTTCCACTGTTGATTTGATAACACGCCAATGTGGAACAAAGCCAAAATCAGGGAGGAATGACCTTCTAGTAAGAGTTACAGGGAACCAGGCATGAGATAATGGGGACTTGGAAAATAGGAGCAGCATTGGTGGTGAATGCTGTATTTAGGTACAGTTTTTGGTTTCAAAAACCCACAAAAATTGTAATAGAGGGCTGATCTTCAATTAAATACTTCCTGTATTTAGTTTAGGACAATTAAATGATATTTTGAAATGTAACAAAATATATATTTTTTTTATTTTCATGAAAGTATATTTGTGTTATATATCTGTTACCCAATAACCGTCTGCTGGGAGAGCCATTAAGTATTTAATAATTAAGATTTAAATGTGTTTTTGTTTTTTCATTTGTTTTCCATAAGGAGCCTGCATTTGACGTCCCATTGAGAATAAGTAGGAAGCCTGAAAAAGGGGGAAAATGTCAGCTAAGTTCCTTTAGATTCTCTTTAGTTTCTTCAATTATCACTGAGAAATTTGGCAATTTAAAATAGGACTCTCCATCACTATCATAAATTAGCAAGGTTCCACTGTAATAATTTCCCATTAAAACCCATGAAGTTCAGGTTTTACATGATGAGTTCAGAGACAGCTACACAAATGCATTGTTCTGTAGGCAGTCTGTTCAATCTAATGCAAAAGCGACAGTGGCTTTTAAAACTTACCTGCAAGAATAGCTAGAAACAGCATTCTGAATGATAGAGATCTGAGTTTTAGAAAGGAATATTTAAAAAGAAGAACAAAAATGAGAACAGCATATTTCACTGTGAGCTTTGGATAAGTGTAGGAGAAGGCTCTCAATAGTAGCTCTCTAGGCTATAAACCCAAAGGATGAAGTAGTCAAAAATGTGTTTGTGTTGTTGCAGAGAGTGACCAGTGATGATCACCGCTTCAATAGAACACCAGGGAAAATATGTTTAGGAAAATGGAAATTAGGGTAGAAGAAAGTGAAAGCCAAATTACAACACTTGGTGTTAGAGAGTTGAAAAGAAAAGTGAAGCCTGCCAAATTGAATGCCCTGGAGAATATCCCCAGGGAAAGGAAATCGTGCAAGATTCTTTAGCTTTGCAAAAAGGAAAGAAGAAAGGCTTTCTATAGCAAGTCTTTCAAAAAAAAAATCCCATCAGTTAGATTTTCTAGAAATTATAGGGTTGTATAGAATTTATACAATATTTGAGATAGAAAGAAAATGTATATTTTGTTGAAGCCAAGCTAAATAGAATTAATGTATCATAGGCAAAAGATAATAACAGCACCATATATTTCTATAGAGCTTTATTATTGATGAAGCATTTTTCACATACATTCTCTTATGAATCCAAGGAGGATTGTGGTTCAATTTTTTTTTTTTTTTTTTTTAAACAGGATCTCACTTTGTCACCTAGGCTGTAATGCAGTGGTGTGATCTTGGCTCACTGCAACCTGACTTCCTGGGCTCAAATGATCTTCCCACTTCAGACCCTCAAGTAGCTGGGACTACAATGTGTGCCGCCAAGCCCAGCTACATTTTTTTTTTTTTGTATTTTTTGTAGAGATGGGATTTCACCATATCGCTCAGGTTGGTCTCAAACTCCTGAGCTCAAGCACTCCTCCTGCCTTGGCTTCCCAAAGTCCTAGGAATACAGGCATGAGCCACAGTGCCCGGCCTGTTCACGGGTCAGATTTTTCAGGTGAGAAAAGGGCGGCTCAGGAAAATTACAACAAACAGTGATAGACACTTTTGGAACCAACATTACAGCGTAGTTCTTTTGAGTGCTAACATAGGAATCTTCCCAATACCCATGTTATCCTTCACATCAATGAAATCTACATTGTATTCAAATTCAACATTAGACATTTAGAGTCACTCAGAAGTTGGATGGAAAGAATCACTAACCACTGTCATTTTCAGTATGATTTCCTGTTTGCAAGTCATCCCAGTGTGATATCATTTGCTCTTTACATTTTGCATACAAGGGAACTAAGTCTGGGACACCTGCCCAAGCTGAAAGGGCCTGCAAATACAGGAATGAGAATGGAAATCCATCTCTTTGAACACCAAAGTCCTTTGCTTCTTCTACTATAACATAAACACGATACATGAAAACATATATATCTTGAGTTAACTCATGATAATGTGAACCACATGCCAGCAGATCCTAGTGAGGTTGACACTGTTAAAAAAGAAAATTCATATGGCAGTAAGGGTTTCCTTAGATTCTGAATGTTTCATAGAGCAGCTGAAATTTGAGCTAGAACTTGGGGGTTTGTAGAGTATTTTTATGCAACAATTAGCATAATGACAGACAATAAATGTTAACATGGACAAAAGAATAAATGGATGGGTAGACAGATGACATTTGAAATAACGCTAGAATTCTGTTTATCTCACTATTGCTTCACTTCGTGTTCAAAACATTCTCCTACCTATGCCAAGAGCTGTTAGATGAAAATCCTCTGTGTTTCCATATTGTGAGGTATATTAGACTGCAATTCCTTTAAACAAGGAATTATATCTTTCTAGTCACTGTGTCTGACACACAATAGAGAACACATGTTTGTTAAATAAATGAATAAATAAAATGGATGAAATTAATGGATAAATAAGTAAATGGTATAACACTTCCATCTGCCATCATGTGCTTACTCATAGGATAACTGACTCTTTCATGAAGATTTCCTTTATGGCACCTCCTCAAGCAGAGTCTGCCTCTCATAATTTATCAATTCTGTACAGATGGCTTCTTATAAACTTATGTTTCCTTATGTGTCTATCGACGGGTAGGGCCCTTATTTGGGTAGATGACTGTCTTCTCAGTAGACCATCTACTCCTTGAAAATAGACACTATTTTTCACTAATTATTTTGGCCTCCATATTTTGAACATAGACCCTTAATAAATATCTACATTTTTTCCTGCCCCATTCTTGATCTCAGTCAGAAGAGTTCATGGGAGTGAGATTAAGAAGTGAAGTCTACATAGCAAATAAAGCATGCTGAGACACAGAACTGTAAGAAGGCATTTTTGAGGGCAGGAAGAGGAGTGGTGTGGTACGGCTGTAGATTAGAATGCAATTATTTGTATGCTTACTAGAATCACAGTCCGTAATTATATATTTAAATCTGAAATTTCTAAAAAATTCCAACATAAGGTGCGGAGAATATATTTTTTTCTAAATTCAACCTTTCCTAATAGAAATAATTTTACCTTATTGCCACCCAAATCATCTATTAAAACAATGATTTTTTTCATGGTGACATAAATATCCTCTAAAATGCTTTGAGTACCTTAAAAGAAAAATGTAATGCAAATTCAACAGAACATTATTAATTTTAAGACTGTTAAGAATGCATAATTCAAAGCTATGGTTACTGTACCATAAAAAATAATTAAGCATAATCAAAATAATAAGCTTATTGTTCTCAATACTTTCCAGGTCTCGATATGAAACCTCTTTTTCAATTAATTTTTCAGCGTCTTCCAAATGCCAATATACATGTCCTATATACATTCCTATTTTTCTTCTAGAGGTTAAATGGCTATGGCAGCCTCCTCCAGAGTTGAGTTGCCTATTTCCACTTCATAAATCAACTGCTTTTCTCCTAGGACGAAGGGAGACTTCAGATTCATTTGTTCCGTTTTGTAAGAAAAAAAAAATGTTAAGGGTTTTCCAAATAACCTCACTGGTGGGAAAAAAAAAAAAAAAAAAAGTTTCCTCATGGTTCATCAGGGAAAACCATAGATTATACAAAGTTATTTGTCAGCAAATGCATATCGATTGAATAAAAGTTGTTTTGCTTTCTAATTGCCACATTTCCTTACAAGGAACTTGGCAGGTCAGGGATTTGAGTTTATTGAAAGAAAATAAAACGGGTTGCAGTTTGACCTGACAGACTGCTTATGGGGAAATATACAACAGAGTTAGATTTTTCTAGAGGGACTTTGGGCAATGAAAGTGATTTATAGAACTTCTACATGCCTAAACTTTATACTCACTGGGGAGTATTTAAGGATAAGAAGTGTAGAGGATCTTAAATTCAAGCATCAAAACTCACAGGTCAACAAAAAGGTGAACTCAGAGACTTATATAGTTGACCTTGTGCTGTTACAGAATGTCCCACAATTGCTTGAGTCTTGGTATGGATGGACATTGTTTTGATACCTAAGATTATTGATACGGTTTGGCTGTGTCCTCACCCAAATCTCATCTTGAATTCTAGTTCCCATAATCCCCATGTGTCCTGGGAAGGACCTGGTGGAAGGTAATTGAATCATGGGGGCGGTTACCTCCATGGTGTTCTCGTGATAGTGAGTGAGATCTCGCACAATCTAATGGTTTTATAAGGGACTTTTCCCCCTTTGCTCAGCAGTGATTCTCTGTCTGTCCTGCTGCCTTGTGAAGAAGGTGCATGCTTCTCCTTTGCCTTCCGTGATTGCAAGTTTCCTGAGGCTGCCCCCCCAGCAGTGCGGAACTGTGGGTCAATTCAACCTCTTTCCTTTATAAATCACCTAGTCGCAAATATTCTTCATAGGAGCATCAGAGTGCACTAATACAGTTATAATTATCATCACCTTTTGGCTGGCCAATTGATTTACAGTATTGAGTTCATCTGTTTATTTTTTTTTTAATCTCTTCTAAATATCAGGTACTATATTAGATGTGGGGTGCAAAAATATATTTTTATTTATTCACTAATTTACTTAAAATTTATTTATTGAGGACCTACTGTATTTTAGCCACTGTACTAGATTTTGGGAATATATAGAGATTAATGTAATTGGGCCCGAAGTATAAGAGCACACAGGGAAAGTAATTTGAGAGCTCACAGGGGAAGTAATTTACAGTTAGTGTTCTAAATGTAGAAACAGAAGTATGTGAAAGGTACCCAAAATATTTTGATGGAAGAGGATTTAAGGAAAGTTTCAAAGAGAACATAGGGCCTGAGACAGGTTCTAATGGATGAGTAGGAGTTTGCCTGGTTGGCAAGGTATAGGGCAAAGCAAAACAAACAAAATGTGTAAAAGTAAAGATACATGACATTAGATTAACTTTTTAAATGAAACATGCTTAATAAAAATCAAATCCTCAACAATCAAGAATATAAAATCAACAACATCTCACCTGGAAATTATTCTGCTCTTTGTGCTGAGGGCTGAAAACGACCAGTTTCAACTCAAGCCTAAAATTTGTTTTGCACATTTCATAATTGATCCATTTTGCTCCAAACTAAACACATTCATATTAAAACAGACATCAAGCAATGCTAATAACCAAAGTGAGAACTGCTTTATAAATGTAATCCTGCCCAAATAACAGCACAAACAACTTTTGAAAATTTTGTAAATAAATATCAGAAACTTTATAACAAAAACTTTATGGCTGCTTTCTTCCACTGTCTCTTGACCCTTTCTGGATCTGTCTATTGTGGACAGAAAGCCTGCAAATTCATAGTCACAGAAGGATGAATTAAAGAGAATCAATATACATCCAGTTAGCCTCAATTTTCTCTAATGAGATTCTCTAATTTCTGCCTTTTTTAACTACTCTGAATGAAGCAAATCCTTAGTGTGCTACATAGCTCATGGCATTTTTCAAGACAAAGGTGTGATTTGGAAGAATTCTGCTCCATTATACTGGACACAATTGTCTTCGTAAAATGTCAACACTAACATATATATTTTAATGAACTTCTAAACGTAGCTTATAAATCACCTAATTATTAAGCAATGTCACATTAAATCCTATATGTCATCTCTTTACATGGAATAATTAACAAGAGCACAGTTGTATCTGAAAATTTGTTATGCTGTACATTTGAAAATGGCAAATTATTACCTTTTAGTTATAACAAATTATGAGTAGCATCTATAAAAATATACCAACATTCTCAGGATTGGTAAAAACTTATGCATATTCCCTGTAATTTAATTCAATGAACACTTATTGAGGACATACTCTTTACCAAGTTCTGAAATTATACAAATAGATATATTAATATAATATTCCAATCCTTTCCCTGAAAATTCACAGTTTATTGTCACTGATTAGAATCTGCAAATATTTCCGAGGGTCAACATGGATTTTCCCTATGATTCATGACTATGAATTTCTTTAACTTGAAATATCCAAATTCGGTATACTACACATTTAAATCTCTGATCTCCAGACATATTTTGGTCTGTCCTGTTTCTATTATGTGCATTTTCCATTCTTTAGATATACCAATCTTTCTTTCTTTCTTTCTTTCTTTCTTTCTTTCTTTCTTTCTTTCTTTCTTTCTTTCTTTCTTTCTTTCTTTCTTTCTTTTTTTTTTTTTTTTGTCTTCTTTGTCCATTTTGCTTTCTGGTCAGTTAGCAGATTCCTTCTGATTATTCCTTTGGAATAACTTTCACATCAGCTTTTTTTTTTCCTGGCCATTTCTGCATTAACTTTAAACCTACTTACCCCTCATCTATATTACTGAGAACCTTCACTTGCCTCCAATCTTGTCTTTTTTTAATTGAAATCTGCAAACTGCAAAGGTGTAATACTCCTGAAAATATCTGTACAAACCATTCTCTGTTAAAACAAAACAAAGCAAAACAGTTGTGGTCTATTGTCTGGAAATGTTGCACACTCAAGTTCCTAAAAAGGCCAGATCAGTAACAAAATAAGTAAAGTGAATAGAATAAGACAATCAGGAGTGCTAGAGATTGTGGCATTCATAGGCTCCAGATAAGGCTTACAAGGTACTTAGGTATAGCTGATTGTTTTCATATTTTTCATATTGAAATATGGGTTTTTTTAATGTTTGATGAAAAAATTATACTAAATTTTCTATTTTTTAAGACACTGTATGGGCCAAATAAAATACATTTGTATCTGCTGTTCTCACACAGTTCTGACAGAATAAGAAAAGCAAGAGGCCAGCTTGTGAACTCTGGTCTATAGAGTTAGACCATTTTACGTTACCTGGATTTCAAGGTCCTGTGACATGTAGGCCCATTGTCTGTCTCCAGTATAATCTCTTATTATCTAGCATTGACTTTGTGCCTGTTTTTTAAGGGCACATATACCTAATATTTACTCCTTGCAACAATTTATGGAAGTAAGAATTATTATATTCACCTAAAAGATGAAAAAGTTTAAATGTTTGTCAGTAGCTACATGGTAAAGGACAGCTTTGTAATTCAAATATAGCATTTTCTGATTCCAAAGTCTATGCCCTTTATACTTTGCTATCCTATTTCCTGAATGCATGTGTAAATAGGATATATATCTTCCCAAGAACCTTGTGTGAAAGGAACTATTTTTACCTTAGTGTTACAAGTAAGGGAAGTGAATTACATGAGTTGTCTAAACTCAGAAAACTGTTAATTAATCAGTAAACTTAAGAGTATAAATCCACAGTTTAAATACAGAGTCTGCTATCTTATAAAACTGTTTACTATACTACATAATTTTTTAATGAGCAAACAAAGACGTAAATAGAATTTACTTTAAAATCCAACTCAAATGCTACAGTTTCTATAACTATTCTCTTGCCCCTCTTCATGAGACGTAATCTCTTCCTCCAATCAGCTACTGTGGTATATTACCCATATTTCTCTTGTCTAACCGTGCGTTAAAATCTCTTTTACTAAGCAAGATCAATGTGTTGCTCATTGTGAAGATCCCTGTGCATAGTTGGAGCTTATAAAATTGTGTTGAATGAAATTATAAATACGTGAATTAAAATGTGTTATTTATTTCCTAATATGAGTGTGCTTTGCATAACTATAGTAAAAATAATTTTAAAAATAAAATAAATTTTAAAAGAAAATTTGCATTTTTAGCACATCTCCTGCTGGCAGTGCTCAAAAATCTTGGTTCAGTATAAAGCATCAAAACTGTTTATTAAATTATTTAGAAAGTAGGCCTAAGATGTATTTGTAAAATATTAGGAAGAAAAAAATCATCTGGTTAGGAAATAAATCAGGGATCATTTATGTGGGCGGTAATATCAACATGCAAAGCAATTCCCCTGGTAACACATTGCATAAAAACATTTTGTTCAAACCAGGGTATTCTGCTGTGTTGTGTGGTTTCCTGCCAAAATGTTCCTTTGCTGTCATGTAGATAGCCAAAGCTATCTGTTAGGAAAACTCCATCTCTACTCAAAGAGCCCAACTCAGCACTTTCAAAGGCCAACAGGAAACAGATGCTCATCTTGAAACCATCAGAGGTGAATGATTTTGATAAATACAGGTAGTCTGATGGCACATGGTCCATGAGACTGCCCTTTTCTAAATCCTGAATCAGAAGTGACTGTAAACTATATTCTTAGTACACAAAAAAAGTCTCTGCCTTGAGTGCTTCAGGATTGGGATTATTTTTAAGCATATTTTACTGAGGAAATTTCCAAAAACCAGTGTTGGAGTCTTTATAGATAATAGCACCTCAAAATAATAAATAAGATTGTATTCTCTAGACACTTTATTGCTTAAATATTGGAGCATCTGAATGATGTAATGCCAAATCTTTTCCACTGAACTGCTCCTCCCAAGTTAAAAAGAAAAACAAAAGCATTACAAAATAAAAAGCAAAAGTATGTAGAAATAATTTATCATCATTCTGCCCAAAATAAATGAGATAAATGAATAACATACAGACACTGATACATGCTTATTAACTTAGCAGAAATTCTAACTTGTATAGCATAAAATGTTCCAAAAGGGCTGTGTAGGAGTTTATTTTGCCCTACAATTAAGACATTTTCTTGATAAGACGGTAGATTTGGCTGGGCATGGTGGCTCATGCTATAATCCAAGCACTTTGGGAAGCTGAGGAAGGAGAATTGCTTAAGCCCAGGAGCTCAAGACCAGCCTGGGAAACATAGCAAAACACCATCTCTAACAAAAATATAAAAATTTGCCAGGCATGGTGGCTCATGCCTATAGTCCCAGCTACTCAGGAGGCTGAGGTGGGAGGATTGCCTGAGCCCAAAAGGTCGAGGTTGCAGTGAGTCAAAATCAAACCGCTGCACTCCAGTCTGGGTGACAGAGCAAAAACCCATCTCAAAAAAAAAAAAAAAAAAAAAAAAAAAAAAAAAAAAAAAAAAAAAAAAGAAAAGAAAAGAAAAAGAGAGAGAGAGTAGATTTTAAATGTTCTTATCACACACACACACACACACACACACACAAATAGTATGTAAGTAATAGATATGTCAATTCGTTTATTTAGACATTCCACAAAGTATACATACAGGCATATTTGGGAGATATTGCCAGTTTGGTTCCAGACCACTGCAATAAAGTAAATATTGCAATAAATTGGTGGCACATTTTTGTGGGTTTACCAGTGCATATAAAAGTTATATTTATACTATAGTGTAGCATATAAGTGTGTAGTACCATTGTGTCTTAAAAAAGGTACACACCTTAATTTAAAAATACTATATTGCTAAGAATGTTAAGAATCATCTGAGCCTTCATCAGGTTGTAACCGTTTTGCTGGTGGAGGATCTTGCCTCCATGTTGTTGGGGGGTGGTTGCTGAAGGTTGAGGTGGCTGTGGTAATTTCTTAAAATAAAACAAGGAAGTTTGCCACATAGATTGACTCTTCCTCCTTTCACAACATATTTTTCTATAGTATTCAATACTATTTGATAGCATTTTGCCAGTATAAATTGTTTTAGAATTAGAGTTAATTCCAAATTCTGGTACCATTTTAGCAAATAAGTGTATGTAATACTCTAAATTATTTACTGTGATTTCAACAGTGTTCTCAAGATCTACACCAGGAGTAGATTCCATCTCAAGAAACCATTTTCTTTATTCATCCATAAGAGTAAACTCATCTTTCAGGTTTATCATGAGATTACAGCAATTCAATCACATCTTTGAATTCCAGTACTTTTACAGTTAGCACCACATCTGCAGTTACTTTCTCCACTGAAGTCTTGAACTCCTCAAAGTCATCCATGGGGGGAATCAACTTCTTCCAAACTCTGGTTAATGTTGATTTTTGACCTTCCTTCATGAATCACGAATGCCCTTAATGATATCTAAATTGGTGAATATTTTCTAGAAGGTATTCAATTTCCTTTACCTAGATCCATCAGAGAAATCACTGTCTATGGCAGCTATAGCATTATGATTTTTTTTTTTTTTTTTTTTTAGACAGAGTCTCACTCTGTCACTCAGGCTGGTGTGCTGTGGCACGATCTCGGCTCACTGCAACCTCCACCTCCCAGATTCAAGCAATTCTCCTGCCTCAGCCACCTGACTAGCTGGGATTACAGGTGTGTGCCACCACACCTGTAATACAAATAATTTTTGTATTTTTAGTAGAGACGGAGTTTCACCATGTTGGTCAGGATAGTCTGAAACTCTTAACCACATGATCCACCCGCCTCAGCCTCCCAAAGTGCTGGGGTTACAGGTGTGAGTCACCGCGCCCGGCCATGAAATGTATTTCTTAAATAATAAGTCTTGAAAGTTGAAATGACATCGTGATCCATGGGCTACAGAAAGGATGTTTTGTTAGTAGGCCTGAAAGCAGCATTAATCTCCTTGTGTATGTCCATCAAAGCACTTAAGTGACCAGGTACACTGTTAAAAAGCAGTAATATTTTTAAAATAATTTTATTTCTGAACAGTAGGCTTCAACAGTGGGCTTAAATACTTAGTAAACCATACTGTAAACAGATATGCTGTCATCCAGGCTTTGTCATTTCCTTTATGGAGCATAGGTGGTGTAGATTTAACATAATTCTTAAGGGCCCTCGGATTTTCAGAATGGTAAATGAGCATTGTCTTTAACATAAAGTCACCAGCTGCATTAGACCCTGACAAGAGAGTCAGCTTCTCCTTTGAAGCACAGAAGCCAGGTTTTGACCTCTCTGGCTATGAATATCCTAGATGACATCTTCCAATATAAGGCTGTTTCATCTACATTTAATATCTGGTTTTTGATGTAGCCATCTCCATCAACGATGTTATTTAGTTCATCTGGATAATTTGCTGCAGCTTCTATATTAGCACTTGCTGTTGTACCTTGCAATTTTATGTTATGGAAACAGCTTCTTGAACCAACCTCTTGAACCAACCTCTATTAGCTTCCAACTTTTTCTCTGTAGCTTCCTCACCTTTCTCAGCATTCATAGAATTAATAAGGGTTAGGGCCTTTCTGTGGATTAGGCTTTGGCTTAAGGGACTGTTGTGGCTATTTGATCTATCCAGACCACTAAAATTTCTCCATATCAGCAATAAGCCTGTTTTGCTTTCTTATCATTTGTGTACTTATTTCAGTAGCACTTGTAATTTTCTTCAAGAATGTTTCCTTGGCATTTACAACTTGATTAATTCTTTGGTGCAAGAGGCCTAGCTTTCAGCCTATCTTGGCTTTACACGTCTTCCTCGCTAACCTCAATAATTTCTAGTTTCTAATTTAAAGTGATTTAATCTGATTCAATCAATCTAGTTTCTGATTAAAGCACGTGACTCTTCCTTTTACTTGAATACTTAGAGGTCAGTGTAGGGTATTAAGTGGACTAATTTCAATATTTTTGTGTCTCAAGAAATAGGAAGTCCTGAGGAGGAGAGAGATTCGGGAATGGTTAGTCAGTGAAGCAGTCAGAACATACACAACATTCATTGATTAAGCTTGCCAGCCTACATGGGCACTGCTTTTGGTGCCCCAAAACAATTAAAACAATTACAAGAGTAACTTCAAAGATCACTGATTACAAATCACCATAACACGTATAATAATTATGAAAATGTTTAAAACATTATGAGAACTACCAAAATGGGACACAGAGACGTGAAATGAGCTCATGCTGTTGGAAAAATGGTGCTGATAGACTCACTGGACACCGTATTGCCATAAACCTTCAATTTGTAGCAAATGCATTATCTGTAAAGTGCAATGAAAGGAAAGCAATAAAATGAGGTGTGCCTGCATTTCAAAACACTATGTTGTACACTGTAAATATATGCAATTTCTATTTGTCATTAAATAAATATCAATAAACAGTCCTAACAGTTCATCTCAACACACCAGAGGGGATGAAATGAGATCTTATTCCCCAGTATAGTAAAATATTCTTGACTTCGGTGCTTCTGACTTGATATCCAAAGCCGACTTGAGTCAAATGGTCTATACTGGGAGATGGGGGGATTTGATTGGAGTGGTGTAGAGAGTAGTAATGTGGAAGGAAAGAGAAGAATTCATTTTGGAGAGTAAGTACTGTGGGAAAAGAAAACATTTCAATGCTTAAATGTTTAAATATGTGCTATAATCTGAAAGTTTGTGTCCCTAGCAAATTCATGAGTTGAAACCTAATACCAAATGTAATGGCATCAAGAGATGGGTCTTTTAGGAGGTTGTTAGGTCATGAGGGTAGAGCCCTCATGGTTTAGATTAGCCCCTTTATCAATGAGACACAAGGGAGCTTGTTTGCCTCTTCCACACTGTGAAGATGCAGCAAGAAGGCGCTGTCTATGAGGAACAGGCCCTCACTGGGCACAGAATCTGCTGTCACTTTGATCTTGCACTTCCCAGGCTCCAGAATTGTGATAAATTTCTAAGTTACCCATTCTAAGGCATTTTGTTATAGCAGCCTGAATGGACTAGGACAATATATAGGGTGGTAAAGAAAAGAGAGAACAGCTAGAAAGTAATATATGTGGAATTTCTGGGTTCTTCAGGGGTTTGGGATGCAGTGAAACCTGAGGATGAGAGAGTCAGCTTTACTATTTACTCACTTTTTTTTTTTTTTTCCTCCGGGAAAACAATTCCTAGAAAATATGTCAGCAATCTTTTAACTTCCATAACCTGCATGTGTGTGTGTGTGTTTGTGTCTGTGTGTGTGTGTGTGGGGGGGGGGTGTATTTGTAGTGCTGAAAAACAAAGGAGATAATTGTACAAGTAGTTAAGACCCCTTGTTGAGTTAGATAGGTGTGGCTGATAGGACTCCTAGGTACTTGGTATTATAAAAGGAATAAGATTTAAACACTTCTCTATGACCAGAATTTTGATTAGGTTGGGGTGGAAACTTGCTTTCCATTCAGCTCAACTTCAGATGGCAGCCCTAGAGAAAGGAAGAGAAAAATAACATTTCTGGCTTGCAGGTTGACAGGAGAGAGAATAACAGAGGCCCTGGGGTTAGAGCACATGATTTAAATCTGGGTCTTGGCTGGGGGTGGTGGCCCATGCCTGTAATACTAGGGCTTTGGAAGCTCGTGGTGGGAAAATAGCTTAAGCCTAGGAGTTTGAGACCAGCATGGACATCATAGTGAGACCCCCATCTCTAAAAAAGGAAAAAAAAAAAAAAAACCAGGTGCCATGGCATGCACTTGTAGTCTCAGCTACATGAAAGACTGACATGGGAGGATCCCCTGAGCCCAGGAGTTTGAGGCTGCAGTGAGCTGTGATTGTGCCATTGCACTTCAGCATGAGTGACACAGCAAGAACCCATCTCAAAATAAATAGTAGATAGATAGATAGATAGATAGATAGATAGATAGATAGATAGATGACAGATATATCTGATTCTATTGTCCTTTTTGCTCTGTGAATTGATCAACTTACTCTTTCTACCTTAGTTTTCTCATTTTCTTAAACGTGGAGGTAAGAAGATTGCCTCTTTGTAGGGTTGTTGTGAAAATTGAGCTGAATGTTAAATGTTTAGAATAAGGCATGATAGTCAGTGCTCAATAAATACTATTTCTAAGTCTTAGTTTCATTAGTATTACTTAATTTTGGTGATACTTGTTGAAGAAATTGGGGCAGCCTGATTTCCCCTGAGAAAAAAAGTCTTCATGGAGTCCATTATGTGGGGCTTTGTTTCTTTTTTCTTATCTTCTCCTACCCATCTCAAGATATGATTTTTTAGATATAATAATAATTTTAATTACTTACTAAATTTATTGTGATTTATGCCTTCTTATTTATGCACATATTGATTACTATTTATGCCTTCATATTTATGCACTTATTCATGAAATATATTCTATGTAGATATATAGAATTCTATAGTTAATTATCAAAAATAAAGACAAAAATTAAGCTATACTTTCTGAGCATTATGTAGAAATTAACACAGGAAATGTTTCCTTGTGACTGCATACTGTGCAATTAAAATGATGTAAGTCATTATTTATGAAGAACAATTTCTGATTAGTTTGAAAAAGAATCATTGTCTATTATTCCTAACATTAAACCTAACATTAAACCTCTATTTGGCTTGACCTCAGATTAACTCATACTAAGAAAATATTTTAATATATATGTTCAAAACCTGAAATAATTTCTGTCTGCAAATCTGAACTCCTGTAGAAGGCACTTTCTTGACTATATCCTGGATAGTCCCCCTGGGCAGTCCTGTCTGTTTAAGGATGTCCACCAGGATGTCTACGAAGACAAGACAATCTCTGTCCAGGGGTTGGGCCAAGGTCAGTCACCATGTATTAGTGATCTGACTTCTCTCTTCTACTGAAGTCAACCTCAGCTGTTTGAAAGGGCTGGTGAGACACTTATTTCTTATGAAGCCTGAAGCGTAGTATCCTGATTTTAGCCATACCTGCTAGTCTAGATTGAACAATAAGGCAGGAGAACTCTGAGTGGTTTCAATATGTGCAAACAGGTCAAGGACAGCTTCCATGTTAACACTGTTGGCAGGATTGTAGTTTCCTACAAATACTTCCTGTCTCTTTAGCAGCTTCTTCAAAACCTGAAGGATCACCAGTAAGATTTAGGTCATTAAGAATGGCTTTGAAATGCCTTACTGTGGCAAATCAAATGTTATTTTTTCCCCTAAACTGTAAGTAAAACTGATTTGATTCAGTGTTATGACCCTCTCTGTTAGGGAACATTAAACTGTTGTAAGGATCAGGAGGTCCTGATTTGGCCACCGTGGTGTGATTCAAACACAAATGTTTATGAAGGAGGGCCCACTTCATAAAATTCTTCCATTCTACTCTTTTCCCCATTGAGGCATTATGTCTTTGTTAAGGGATGGTTACATCCATAGTTCTCATTAGTTTGATTAATGGTATACCTCTAATAGAGGCTGCTACCTGACATTTGGGGAAAAATGCATGGCAGGTAATTTTTAAAAATACACAACCTGTCCCCTTAACCTAATTTTATTCCCTCTGGTAAGGGTGGCAATTGGATGTGACACTTATCATTGGGATTGGTCTGACATCCTCTCTTTCCCTCTCTCTCCAGTTCAATTAAAAGAAGGCTAGCCTGGCTTTCTGGAGAAACTGAAACAAATGTAGGGAGAGAGCTATTTTATATCCCTAGCACGCTGTCACCTCCACAAATTTTGAACTTTACATTTCCTGCCAATTAGACATGTTAAGATTTCACTAGAATATTGAATTAATGGAGTGATTCTGTTCGTAATAGATAATGGATTTCATGCCTTTTTAATTAGAAAAACAATGAGATATAAAAATAGGCCAATTTTAAATTTTTTAAATGCTAAACTAAAATTTATATTCATAAGTCCTTGCTTTGGAGTTGATTTTAGATCTCACTGATGAGACTATTTTCTTCTCATTTCTTCTTTAAAACTATTACAAATGTTTTACTACCCCTGATTGTTATAAACTGTCTCTTGTGATAACAAAATGTAACTTAAGTTTCAGAATCTATTTTGTTCTGAGATAAAGCCCTTCTAACACTAGGAACAGATAGAGGATACAGACCTGGCCTTTGACAACCCCTTGCTTAGTGGACTTGTCTCTGTCAGCATGTAAGTAGGAAAATCACCTTGTTTGATACCATTTCAGTGCACAAGAGTCAATATCCTCGACTTCTGTTCTCTTATTGCCTAACAGGAAATGGACTTATTTTAAATTCAACCAGATATACTTCAGGTTATTTTGTTTTTATTGGCTTGCCTTTCCATTTAATGTTCTGTTTCCATCGCTAAGTCTATTTATCTCCAAAGATCTAGAGAGCCCGTGTTTTTGTGCAATAGGACAAGCCTTTCTCCATCCCCTGCCACAGATAGAATGTTGCTGCAGCCTGGAAACTGATGACAGCAGCTGTCCCTGGGCATGGATGTCCTCTTTAATCAAAGTGAGTTCCCTAATGGGCACTATAACGACATTCATTTGCCATTTGGATGTACCTGATATGACACCTGAGGCAATGCCGTGATTACTTTCCCTTAAAAATGTAAAATAATTTTACAAAATCAAAAAGGCAGAAATATTACCCAAAGAAGTTAAGTTTAAAAAAATAATGTTGTTATTCTGAATATGAGAAAGTGTTATAATCCTCTATCTCCCCAATGATAATAGGGTCATCTCACTTTTAACTTGGTGACAACATTCTGTATTGGAGAAAAACATATTCTTTGGTTACAAAAGATGTATATAGACTCCATAACAGAGTTTGCTAAGTTAAGATACAAGATAATGATGATAATTTAATAATAACATTGTTAGGCACATCTTAGAAATCAAATGGTTTACTTCCTTGAATTTGAAAGGTGTTTGATAATAGAGGAATTCACTGCCCACTGGAATTACTATTTAGAACTAGAATAATGTTTTCAAGATTTCCTTTCACACACAATCTGTAGCAATGCTGTAACTAAAATGCCTGCAAGAAAGTGTTCTATGAAAAGTTGAAAGACAGGTTTAACAGTATAGATGGAGACATTTCTCCATCTATACTGTTTATTTACTAACTATAATGAAAAACATTTTAAAGATTTAGAGAAATTTCTTAGTAGCTCCTTATTTGGCTAAGATCCTAGACTTAAGGAGCTTAAAGAATCTTCAGAACAAACAAAATACATCTCCAGCTTCCTGGAAACAGACACTGAAAGATAGATGCTGTCCATGTTGAGTTTATATCTTGTCTAAGCATGATGAATCTAAAAATTAAGCTCAATGGATGGGTAGTGGATTTCCCCTTCAAAAAAATCACCAGGGAAGACACTTTCATAACCTTCCCTTTCATTCTGTTCCACTGTCTAACAAGCCAGAATAGCCAGGCTTCTAGCTCCCAAAGTGTGACAAAGCCAGATCGTCAAGCAGCATGAAAAGGAAATAAAAGAACAGAATGTCGTGATCAAGGGGAACTTCCCATGTGATTTCTGAGCTAACAAATGTCTATTACCAATAATCTAATAGGCAATGACAATGAGTTGCAAGGCAGAATGAGCACAGTTTTTATTTAGAACGGAATTAAATGCTGCCTCTACTGCTAAGTAGCAGTGTGTGATCAGAGCCTCAGCTTCCTCACCCAAAAATGAAGATACTTACATTGAAGGAATTTTGAGCGAATTTTAAAAATTCAATCTAGCATATCACCAACACACAATAATTGGGAACTACTGCCAAAAGTTACCAACTAATTGACAATATAAAAAGCACTAAACCAGGTCATCTATGGGAAGAAAATGTATTCTTGCCTTTTAAGACACTATCCTTGCCTTTTAAAGAGACTAAAAGCAAGAATTGTATTTCTACGATATGTTGTGCTAAGAACATTGCATACATTATCCTTATAATGACCCTGTGAAGTGGAGATTTTCCTTTTCATTCTGAAGATGAGGAAGTGGAAGGTTTGAGAGGCTACCTAACGTTTCCAGCAGTGTGGCTGCAGAATGGGTACTCATAACCACCACATTAGACTGACATGACAGTGTATTTGTCCCCAGTGGCAAAGATATGTACAAACATAACTGAAAAGGCAGGAAGTGACTGGATAATTGTTGCTATACACAGGATAAATGCTTCTATGCCTCAGTCTTTCAAATTTGGGATTTGACAACATGATGTACAATGAACTAGTAAATTGAATTCAATTTTTGGTTATGTACTTTAAAAAGCTGTTTATTGAATACTGGAATTATAACAAGTAACTATATTTTCCCATGCTTAGGAGACCTAACTTCATCTGAAAATAAAATAGATTTATATGTAAATTTATATTTGAAAATTACTTTATTATGCAGAAATTGAAGAGACATTCATATTTTATATAATCCTCTTCTCATAGGATTCTTCATGTGATCTCTTGATCCTTCTATTGGGTGACTACCTGATGGTCCTGCAGTTTTTATTAGTCAAGGTTCTCCAGAGGAATAGAACTAATAGGATGTGTATGTATATATAGAGAAAGAGATTTACCTTAAGAAATTGGTTCATGTGATTGTGGAGGTTGGTAAGTCCAAAATCTTCAGGTAGCCTGCTAGGCTGGAGACTCAGGAAAGAGCAATGTTGTAGTTCAAGATGAAAGGCTGGTGCCAATGAATTCTGTCTTGCATGGAGAGGTTAATCTTTTGTTCTATTCTGGCCTTCAGCTGATTGGATGGGGTCCACCCATACTATAAAAGGCAATCTACTTTACTTAAAATTTTTCCAATTAAATGTTATTTTCATTTCAAAACACTCTCACAGAAACAGCTAGAATAATGTTTGACCAAATATTTGGGTGCCATGGTCCAGCCAATCTGACTCGTAAAATTAGTCGTGACACAGGTTTTGTTGTGACACAAAACTATTTATAGCATTCCAAGTTTCCCACATGGTCATTTATCCACTGGAATTTTTTAGGTTTTGATTACTCTGAGTATTATAACTTTTATATAGTAGAGCGAAGTCTACATTTTTAAAGTAAAAATTAAGCTAAGAATATGAAATCATTTATTTGTAGTATAACAATGGAGAAAGAGAATAAAGCTTTTGTTTCCACATCTGATATACCACAGAAACTTATTCATGATGTAGAAAAAGGACAAGTCCCTTGAAGGAACCACAATAATTGGGTGAATCTACCTATTAGATGTATCTTATTTTTTTTAAATTCTAGAGATGAAATAAAAGATAACTTTGGAACATATACAAATACTGACTTTTAACATATCTCTAATGATGTGGTAATTCTGAACACTTTAGAGTGTTTATGGCAGCACAATTCTAAGCATATTTGCAGCTGTTGAACTATATTTTGCTCACTGTTCATAATCCTACAGATGTTTTTGATGTACAGTGTTTCCTGATTCACTTAAATCAGGTATGATAGGGAAACTCAAACTGAGCCCACTTCCATAGTCCTGTAAAGCAAGCACTTCCAGGAATTATATTTACAGAAAAAGAGAAATCCGCTCTGGAGATAATGCATATAATCACATTTGATAAAAATGGAAACGCCTTATTACATTCTTGTTTGGTATCTATTTTACATCGTCACCTGCAGCTATGTTCTGTTTCCATTATTCTAATACTAGTAAGAAGAAATCGCCACTAAGAATCTCAAAATAGAGGACTTATTTTGTAAAGCTGTAATTATGTAACTCGAGTTTCAGCATGTCCTTCAAAGAATAACAATGTGAAAGCTCTAAGACTATTGCAAAAGAAGCACTTTGAAGTGAATAGATTTTCTCCAAAAACATAGTAAAATCTTTTTAGAAATAAGGATGGAGATTGCTTTATGGAGAGTAGTTTAAATGTCCTGGTTAAAATACAATCCTCTGGAATATTTGCAAATAATATGCCCAACTCTGCAAATGAAGAAGCAGTCTGTTTTATCATAATCAAAATTATATTCCTCTATCTAAGCCACTTCTTTTTGCTCTCTTGATTTTATTTTCCATAATTTTAATTTTTATTATTTCATTAGAAAGCCCTGGTATCTTTGAAGGATGTGTTGAAATTCATTGTAAGTCTGGTCTCGGCCAAGAGTGGTAGCTCACACCTGTAATCCCAGCATGTTGGGAGGCTAAGGTGGGTGGATCACCTGAGGCCAGGAGTTCAAGCCCAGCCTGGTCAACATGGTGAAACCTCATCTCTACTTAAAAAAATATATATATGTAAATTAGCTGGGTATGGTGTCTCATGCCTGTAATCCCAGCTGCTTGGAAGGCTGAGGCAGGAGAACTGCTTGAACCCAGGAGGTGGAGGTTGCAATGCAGTGAGCTGAGATCATGCCACTATACTCCATCCTGGGTGACAGAGTGAGACTCTGTCAAAAAAAAAAAAATTCTGGTCTCTTTTCATCCAGCTATACTTCTTCCTTTTTTTTTTTTTTTTTTTCAATTATCTTCAAGGATTCCTCATGGGACCCCTTTCTCCTTCTATTGGATGAGTGTCTGATGATCATAGAAGTTTTGTTAAGGCACAAATATGCACATAACTTTTCAACTTGCCCAATGTGGTCAGCTAGGCACTGAAATTTTTTAGGTGATGATTACTATAAGAACTTCAAGTTCATTTCTGTTTTAAAAACAGCTTACATTTTCTCAAACTCCATTACAGAATATCAAATCAACTTTATATTAACTATTCAAAATATCTCTTTATTGAAACTGATTTTTAATTTTACTTCAACTTTTATTGGATCTGTTTTTTAATCAAATACTGGCCTTTGCAGTTCAAGATTAAATCTCATTTGATTAATTTCAGGCCATTTTTTCTAGGCTTTTTGTACTATTATGTGATGTCTCATTGCTTGATATACTCTCTCATCTGAGAATTTAATTAATGTTATTAACAACCAACTGCATGTCATTTTGAAGATGTTTAACAGAGTAGAGTTCAAGACTACTCTGAATGAAACAAAACACTTCACACCCACTGCCAAAGACTTGCATTATGCCTTTATATTTCCTACTTAGCTAATCAGTAAACTGGATGTAACCTTCTATTTTAAAACTTAAGAACTTTCTAATGGGATTATCAACATCTTAATGTATCAATGACTTTTTACCTTAGTCAAAACTAGGAGTTCTTTGCTTGGCACAAGTAGTGATTTTCCCTAATCATTTCAAAAATATATGTTTAAATGCATCTTTCTGTAGAAAGCGATCATTTATAGTTTGATAATTCATTCCCAAAAGAGTATATATAGCTCCAAAATTATATAAGGATGTGATTTCTTACATGGTTTTATTGAAAACATATTTTATGCTGCATTTGAGCCGTGTAGCAGATCAGTGCCATTTTGCCTTTGGTGTCTAACCTCTTGACTTTTTGTATTATCCAATTTTATTTTCTTGAAAAGTGGAATTTTTCTCAAAAGCATATACTTATGATTTTCTAAATAACTTTTAGTAAAAATCCATTATTTGATTATATACTGTATTTGGATGAAAATTAAAAAATGGACCCTAGAAACTGGGATAATAAGATCTTATTTTTTTCAATGTACTTCAAATAATGTGGACAAATGGAGTGTTATCAGGGATTATAAAACTTTTAGAAAAATACATTTTTTCACTCTTAATTAATAGTCTTAGATCTGGCATTAATATAGTTAGAACATCAGGAAGAATACAAATTTATCTTACTTTTAAAATGTACTTTTCATTGATTTTTCCAGCAAAGAAATAAGGGAACTAGATTATATATTTTAGTATTTGTTCTAATTAGGTGAGTACCCAATTGTGAGCTATTAACAATAGCTCAATATCTATTTCATGGACCTTGTTTTATTGCTTTAAATAGATGTTAATTAAGGTTGTGCTAATGGGGGTTTGGGAGGTGGGATTGCTATTGTAAATGGAGGAATATTGAAAGAACATTTCATGTTGGAAACATAAGGTTATCTACTCTTTATTTATTATAGGGTAGATAGAGTGCTATGTTCAATCAGGGTTCACTTATTAAAAGAGTGGTGCAGAGAATGTGGAGAGAGTTAACAAGAGCACAACAAACGTGACTGAATGTTCTGGATAGGACAAAGAATGAATGCATTTAACATCAACAAAGTATATTTTAACAGCAACAAAAAAAGTCTACAGAGAAATACAATGTCAGTGTTCAAGTTATTTTCACACTGAAAGCACAAGGTCTGGAATGAGAGGGATCTATATTTGAATCCTAGATCCTCCTCTTAACAGCTGCCAACTTGAACCTTTCCTATATGCAAAGTAGGAATAATATCTACTTTGTCAGACATTTTTTAGGAAAGAGGATGATATAAGTAACATGCCTAGAATAGTGTCATGCATATAGAGAAGTCCTTTAGGAAATGAGAGTTATTATTTCTACTATTTTTATCAGCTACTCTTCAAAAGCAATCTGAAAACAGGGTCACAGGGCTCTCTTGGAATTGCTAATCATGGAGTTACTTGCAAATAGGCTAGTATTTGTCCAAGATGCAAAGTGAGAGGAAAAGGTGACTTGACTATAAACAGCATTAGATCAGTTAGTTGTTAACATACTAATAATACAAGGATGAGTTTGGCAGAATTCAAATTTTGCTGAATACATGGAGGTACGATTTCTGTTCCTGATTTTTTGTTTTCTTCCTCCCTTTCTCCTGTCCTTCCTCTCTTGCTCCCTGCTTCTCTTCCTTCTTTCTTTCTTAGAAATGTCTTTAAATGTAGTTATGTGCCTCTGAAGGGTATTTAGTCATGAGGTCTGACTTTGCCATATGCTTTTTCTCAGAAGTGTAGTAGCAGGTAAAAATATATGGCAGGTGAGGAATCATGGTTAGGTTTTGTTTATTGTTCGTTGTTTAACAATAGCAAGGAGTACTGCATACATAAAATGTTGGCAAAAATATAAGTGTAATTTTGTTTAGAGTGAGTTAGAGTTTTTTTTTTTATATATAAATTATCTTTTCTTTCTGTTTTAAAACTGAAATCTCCATAGTCCCAATTCTTTCTTAGGTAGTCTTAATATATACAAGAAGAAATGATGTTCCACCAGCTTTCATTGTTTCCCCAAGCTGTGCTTGTGCTAAGACTAAGAGTACTGACTTCAAATATATATATATATATATATATATATTTTGGAGACAGAGCCTTACTGTGTTGCCCAGAGTGGAGTGCAGTGATGTGATCTCGGCTTACTTCAACCTCTGCTTCACAGCTTCAAGCAGTTCTTCTGGATACAGGCACCCAGCACCATGCCCAGCAAATTTTTGTATTTTTGGTGGAGACCAGATTTCACCATGTTGGCCAGGCTGGTCTCGAATTCCTGACCTCAGGTGATCTACCCTCTTCAGCCTCCCAAATGCCTCTCATATGTCTAAACTTTTATTTAAAATAACATGTAGATTTAACTTGCCTGGATTTTGTCTATTTGAGTTTAACTCCAAAGTCAATAACATGCAGTACATAGTCAGAGATTAGGGGGTAGATGCAGCATGAGATAATAAGGGAGCCTCATCAGTCACCCTACAATGGCTTTGCCTTGTTATCTGCTAATCACCGGAGAGGCCAGAATTCTTATGATTTTATGTCTCACTGAAACAAATTAATTACTTAAATATAAAAGACACATATGTGCACACACATACTATAGACTAGGCATATATATGTATATATAGTGTACAATCTCATTTAATCTTTTTAGTACCTCACTAACTCCATTTCACAGACAAGAAAACCGAGGTACCAAAGTGATAAACCTCCTAGCACAAAGTCACATAGTTCCAAATTGATAGAGTTATAATTCAAAACAAAATAGTCTAGAGACTGTCTCTTTAACCATGATGCTACTATACCTTCCTTGGTTGCAGTAGGATACTGAAAGATTCAGAAACTGCAAGATTCAAGAAATTTGCAAGAGCAATCCCTTGCGATTACTTCTTGATATACATAGGTTGGGGGACTGACAGGAAATAACTAGAGTCATTTCGTTAATCAATACTGAGCATCCTCTTTTGTTAGAACCATGAAATTGCAAACATAAAATGAAGGAGAGAGTGAAAGAAAAAGTATAATAAGGAAGGAGAGAGGTTGTAGAAAATAATAACAAAAAATCTGATTTATTGCATGTATGCATATAGTAACAATTTTTGTTATGGTAGATTACAAAAATGAGTGCAATTTTTCTACTGCTCCCTTCATCCTCATGCCTTTGCAATGTGACTTTGCAGTTCTTCCGGATAGGAGTTAGAGTCTGTTTTCCCATTCTGCAAATCTTGGCTGCCCTTGTGACTTGCTTCCACCAATAGAACATGGCAGAAACAACATGATGTCAGTTCAGAGTTTTGAAGAGAACTGGGGACATTTATTTGTTCTCTGTCTTGAACTCTGCCATACTATGAGATAAGTAGAAAGACAGATAGAAACACATAACCCTATTAACCCCATCACTGTAGCTGGCAGCCAGCCAACTGTCAGGCATGTGAGTAAGCCAACAACCAGGTAAAGACCATGGAAAAAAGCCTAGCTGCCATCAGTCAAGCCTGGTCCAGATGGGCAGAACTGCCCAGCTGTTCCATAAACTTGCGAGCAAAAATGAGTAAGTCACTAAGTGTTGGGTGTTTTCATATACAGCAACAGATAACTGCTGTGTGTGTGTGTGGGTGTGTGTGTGTGTGTGTGTGTGTGTGTGGGTGTGTGTGATCTCATAAAATCTTGAAACAACAGTGTTTGGTAGGCATTATTACGATTTCAAAGATAACAGAACTCTGTTATTGTAACACAGCAATGCTAGAAGCCTATATTTACTCCCAAGTTGTATAACTTTAAGCCCAGGTCTTCTCCTGTTCAGAAGGGAGTAAAATAAACAGTTGTTAGCTATATTGCTCACGATTCTCCCAAGAAGCGCAACCAGTAGGAACTGGCCCACACAATTATGGAGGCTGAGAATTTCCACAATATGTTTTCTGAAAGTGGGGGCCCAGGAAAGCCAGTTATATAAGTCAGTCTGATTCTGAAAGTATGATATCCAGTGGAGCCAATGGTATAAAACCCAGTCTGAGGGCAGGAGTAAATGAGATTAAATGTCCCAGCTTAACCATTGAGGGAGGAAAAAAAAAATGGGGGGGTGGTGAATTCCTCTTTCCTCCACCTTTATGTCTATTCAGATCCTCCATGGATTGGATGGTGCCCACCCACACTGGGGAGGTCAATTTATTTTGCTCAGTTCATTGATCCAAATGCTAATCTCATCTGGAAGTATCTTTCCAAGACACATCCAGAGATAATATTTAATTTGGGGACCCCATGGCCCAGTGAAGTTGACAAGTAAAAATAACCATCATACCAGTAAGTGAAGATCTAGATAACAATTTCTTCTTACTCCCAATTCAAATCCTTAAACCATGAATCAAAGCAAGTTTTATGAAGCAAATACCATTATTAATGTAGGTGGCTTCACATTCCAATACAATGCAGTTTATTTGGTTAACATTGTGAAAAGGTAGGCCAAAATCCATGACTGAAGTGAAACTCATTTATTTATTCAACAAACATTTATTAATTGTTGCCATATGCTAGGCCCTGTGCTTGGCACTGTTATGCAATTAATTTAAAAATAATCCATGATTTCAGAAACAACTCTAAGCTGAATAATTTAGGCAGAGCAAGACAAGTTATTCATAAAGATGCAGACTAATTGGAAACCTAGTTTAAATGCTATGCTTATGCTGCAGTGAGAGTGCTATGGTTCTAAAGGGAAATGAACATAAAGTTCTGAAAATAATGTCAAAATAATTAAGCATATGAAAAATGGCACTTAGAACCAAATCGCTTCAGCTCACTCTATAGAAAACACAGTATAAATTTGGTGCATCTGGTTTGTAACATCAGGTCTAGTGCAGTCAGAAGCCCGAGTCAAGTGCTGAAAGACTGACCCAGCTTTATGTATTGCTGGAGACAGGATAGGGAATCACACTAAGTACCAGCCTGCTAGAACCACCAACTCAAAATGCATTTGTCATTTGTTTTGTTTGCTGCTCTGCTTCCTTCTCCATTGCCTCCAGCTCATAAAAATACTTTTTTTTCCCCTAGAAAGATTCTCTCTGTAGAGAACTCTAGGCTTGACCAACCTTGGAGAAATAAATTTTCTCTTCTTTCACAGTGTATAATTTTTTCTTTCTAACTCCTGAGAAGAGACCATTGATAGTCTAACTCAGAATTTTACAAAATCCTTTTTTTATTTTACTGTTGCAGAGCAAAGTCCTAACATCTTGTTATGCCAGGTGCAAAAAGTACTTTTCTCACTTAAAAAATGATGTTCATAATGCATTTGACTTATATTTATATTACTGTGAGTAAATACATAACAAAAAGTAGCAATTTTATTTTCTGATGATCTCAAAAAATAGTAGCCCATATTGAATAAAATGTAATTTTTCCTTATTGGTTGAATGAAGTAATAAAAATGCATTCTCTCTGTATCACAACTTTAGATTTGTGGATCTATTTTTCATGATGTTTTTCTTTCTATGTATCAGTGCTACTTCAGGACATCACAGATAACTGATTCTTTCCATTTTGAGTTCCCAAATATATACATACATAGATGTTTAATAATACTATCTATTCTTAACATGTGGTTTGTAGTCAACACTATACAGTCAAAGCTAACCATTTAAGTAGAGAAACAAATTCTGTATAAAACAGGCTTCCCTGTTTGAAATTTTCCATGATTCTTTATGTAATCATTGCAATGCACTTTACACCTGAATTTCAGAAGAGGCCATTCTGTTTTGCCTAATTGGGCCTTGACTTTGTGATTTGCTAAAGTTGTTATTTCTCCACTCTGTCCAATGTTAAAGAGGTAAATCAGCTCTTCACTGACTTGTTAATTCCCTTATCCTCAGACCAATTCAACAAATCTTTATTGAGGACCTACCAACTATTATTATTTGATGTTTTGTTATGGTTTATAGGTGACCTGGATGAGACTTCACAAGGAGAATCTGATGTCTATTTGCTCTTCTAAATTGTACAGACATCAGAGCTGACCTTCACTCTGTGGGCCTTTAATTTGGTCTGACACATGAGGTCACATCAGCTAGTGCCTTAGAGGGCTTCTTTTTGTAAGAGTTCATCATTTACCCGTATACTCCCAAGCAAGAAAAATCTAGAGACAACCTTCCTTTCAGCTTTGTATCTCTGATGAAGAGCTTTCAGACATATGGCACAAGTGGTGTGTCACTTTGATCGTCTGGTTGTCAGTTCATAGTGCTATGTTGATTCTGTCACCGGTATCACTATTCTTCCAGGCTATCTTTTATTCTTCCCTCTCATTCAAACCTAGTATTCAGTCTGTCGTTGAGTCCTGTCATTTCCTCCTTTGAACTGTCTTTCAGCTTCTGCCCTTCTCTCCTTTCCCATTACTCTCTCACTAATCTAGGCTTATGATTATCGCAGGGGTGCTCAGTTGATTTTTCTCACTCGAGCTTCTACCATCTTGCGTACTTACATCAGTCCAGTGCTCCTAAAGTCCTACTTTCATTCTGCTACTCCCCGTTTGAAACCCAGAGTTGTTTCCTCTTACCATCTAAAAAAAAAAATGCATTCTAGTCAGTACTTCCTACTTCCTTCAAACCAGAGCTCCCACTCAGCCCACAACACTCCATGGACACCACACTTAAAAGCAGTATGCTCATTCTTGCCTCATTGCTTTTGTTGTTGTTGTTATTATTATTATTATTTTGTCACAACCCAAAATATTCTTGGTCTTTCCTCTCTATAGAAATCCTCCTACATCCACAGGGACCAACATGAGTTCGATCTTCCCACTGTCTTGTAGCCGATATTCACACCCTTTGTGCTTTTGTAGCATCCAGTAATAGTATGTCACAGCACCTGTTGCATCGTGCTGTAATTGTCTGCTTACAGGATTGTGTCTCACATACAATAATGAGCCCTCTGATGACAGAAAACAATTTTTCTTGCTCGACCTTATAACCCCATGTGCCCAGAAGTATTTGACTCACAGTAGGTTCTCCATGAAAATATGTCAGGTATAACTTTCTCCCTTTTTAAAATGCTGAACTCTAATCCAGAATAGAAGTTTAACAATACATTGTGTATGTAAAGATGAGGAATGTAATGAGTAACATGAATGACCCCAGACTAGGATAGCTTTTATCCACTCAAAGAATCTAACAGCTTTATTTGCAATTTTTTTCTCTAAAAACTCCCTAGGCGCAGACACCACATCACATTCCCACCTTCATCCTTTGATAGTGCCAGGCACAGTGATACTGAGTACTTGGTGATTTGAAGGAGCATACAATTTCCAGTGTCTGTCCCAGCAACAATTGGCCATCCTAAAACACACTGTCCTAAAGGACAGCATACTGTTTTTCTGTTTACATCTTTATACATAGACCCATCCAGTCAAAGAAGGCTACTATAGTTTCTATTTTCATTAGTTCATGCAATGGACTCATGTCGAAGGCTACATTGAGAAATGTGGGAGTCAGTCGTTAGAAACGTTTTCTAATCTAACATGTTAACATATTCCCAGAATTCCTATCTCCAAATGGTACACATGGTGTTATGTATTGCATGAAATAAATACTAATATTTATGGCATGTAATAAATACTAAGTGAATATCTGCTGAACAAATGATTGAATTATAACAACCAACAGCTAAACTTTACGAAGTTTACAAAGTGGCTGAGAGATGGAAATTTCAATGTGGAGCAAAGTCGAGTAGTATCCTAATGAAATGGGTGTTTTCAGACCTACCTGTTTATTCCCTATCCTTCTTTGTGGCTCTGTTTTTTTTCCTTGACTCTTATTAACATTGAACTAACTGCTTTACTTACATATCTGGTATGTAAGTTACAATACAGCAGAGGTTTGTGTTTCTTTTTGTTGTTGTTGGTTTATCACCAGTATCAAGAATGCAAAGTACCATTCGTAGGCCAAGTCTGATGCACGGTCTATTTTTTTTTTTAATTAAAGTTTTATTCAACACAGCCACTCCTGTGTGTTAATTTACATATTGTCTATGACTGTTTCTTTGTAACAATAGCAGAATTGAATAGTTGTGACAGATATAATGGTTCACAAAGCTGAAAATATTTACTATTAGCCCCTTTTATAGAAAACTTTTCAACTTAATCTAGAGCAATGCTGGACACCAAGTAGATATTAAGGAACTACCTGCTATATGAATTAATGAAATAATAAATAAATGAGTCAGATACAAAAGTAACACTGCAGTAACACTTTACCATCCCTGCCCCAGAGGTCTTTTGAGGTTTTGAAATGTTTGGAGACCCTTATAAAGGTGAAAAGTCCTATTTCTTGATCTATAGGGGCCCCAGAGTCCTGTGGAAGAAAATTTGAATTTAACCCACAATTGGGGTCTGATTTATGTAACTCTTTTGTCGTGGGCTAGTGTCCCTAAAGAAGATTAGACCAGAGGAAAAGATTAATGAGGTTACTGAAAAAAAATCCCCAGTGAGTAAGGAGATCTGTTAAAGGTAGGCAGACTATACATGCAAACTACTTGGGGGAGGTAGTTATTTTAAGTAATAAAAGGCTGTGCCTAACATTTCCCTGGCCAAATCACATTGAGAAGGATTGTGCTGCAATATTTAGGATGGAACTATACATTTTACTGTGGACCCTGAGAGTATGCTGTGAAAATCCTGAAAGAGCTTGTTAAAGGGTACAGCGTTTTTTGATTTTGTTGTTGTGTTGTATTTTTTTTTTTTTTCTTAGCTGACTAAAGAGAGAGGAAAGCTTTGGTCGTTTCAATTTTGGTAAAAGTGAGCACTAAATTTTGGGCTGGACTACGCGGTCAAGAAACCAAACGGGTGTTCGCGACCTTAGAGTCTAGGCCTGAGGTATCACCGAGCTGTAGGCAGCAGCTCTGATTATATATCAGAACCCCCTGTTGGAAACAGTTGGAGTGTGGTGTCTCTGAAAAAGACCGGTTGTCTGCCTCATCAATTTGATAGGAGCTTATTGCATTGAGATTTGGAGTATTGCTGGAAATGGAACAGACTTTTACTTACTGATTGGTGATGCCAGAGATATGCTGCATCCAATATCTGTTAAATCTCAAAAGAAATGAAGATTTCAGTTTAATTTTTCAAGGAAAAAACTCAAAGGAACATATGATACAACAAAAAACCATTGAGGATTTAATACTAATTAATTTCAGTTTGATTTCATATAATAGCCAACTCCAGAAAAACTCCTGTATCCTGCAAACTCAAGAACTATTAAAAAATCACAAAGTATATTGAAGGTTCCCTGCCAACTTAATTTGGATTCAGACTTTAGACAGTAGCAAGAGACTGTGAGATGAAAAAGGAGGGTTAAACTATACGAATGATACACAAACTCCAAACGTGATAGTGTTTTCCTCTTTTTTCCCTGGGAAATGAACCTGCCCTGAAACACATACACAGGCCCTTGACTCTCTGCCCTCAGCCTTGTCTCATGGCTCAGCCATCAGTAGTGTTCATTGTGCATTGATTGGGAGGAAAACATAAGCCAAACCTTTTTTTCCTTGAAGGAGCACAGCTCACACTGCAGGCAGTAAATAATGACAGAGAATCAGAACAAACAGCAGCTCCTGTGGAGTGCAGGACAGCAGGTGTACCTTGCTAGAAAGTTAGAAACTCAAGAATTTGGTCTCTGATGGCAATAGGCATAGGTTACTAGGAAAGACGAAGCAATGTGGACTTGTATCCCACAGACATGACCAACATACTTATTAGAAGTAGAGTGAAAAGACAGTGAAATTGTGAGGAGCTGTGTGGATTGTAGAGTGAACATGAAAGAAAGAAAAAGAGAGGGAGACAAAGAAAAAATGAGAAAGGAAAGAGAACCTGTATTTTGTCATGGGAGAAAAACAAAAGGTCAAAAACCTATGTAGCAACAACAGGGTGTGTTTCTGACTTACTCCTGGGAACCTAAAATACATGTGCTATTTTTTCTTTATTATATCCTTTTCCTTAATTTTTCCTATTCCTGCCCCTGCTTGCCATATGAAGGGATGAAGAGTAGAATTAATTCAGGGCTAAAAACAATTTTTAAACATTTATTAAATACTAACATTGAGCAGAGAACTGAACTAAACACTTTGGACATAAAGAAAAACATTCCTTCTCTGAAATTCACAGCTTTGTTGCAGAATAAAAGAGGTAAAGAATTACAATACAGAGCAAGAGCAACTAATTAGTTATTCTATTCCCATTACCCCAAAATATTCAGTTCTTATCTTTACTATACCACTTACTACACATTATTATGTGGGATAATGCTGTAATTTAAATATTTTTGTGGCTTTAAAAGCAAATGCTACTCTTTAGTTGATTCTGAGATTTTAGATGTGTTACAAAGAAATTATTGAATTCTTTCAGAATCTATGAAAAATAAAATATTTATTTACTTAACTGTTCACCTGACCTTTCATTTGGTTCCATTTTCTTTTTTTCCTTCTCTTTTTTACATCTTTATCATTGACATAGGATTTGTATTTTTTTATCTGGGTCAATTGGGATAAAGAAAAAAACCTTGAAGATGTCATGCTGTTTTTTCATGCTTGTCTCTCTCACTTGGTATAGTTACATAAAATTCTGATCCAAGTAGGGAGCATAATTTTAGAAAAAAAAACAAAAAAACAAAAATTCTGTGTTACCCATTCTTATCTTTATCTGGTTAATTTTGGAAACAAATGTTTTAGAAAGCAACTGTGTTGTTGCTCTGTTTATTTGTAATTTCCGTATTTTCTGAGTTGAGAACAGTAATAAAAAATATGAGACACCGAGGAAAGGGATTCAGCAAATACCAGTCCTATTCTTCTCTTTTTTGGTATTTTCCATGAAAACACTGAGTCACAAACTGTAAGGAAAAATCTAAGGCATTAGAGATTAAAGAATGAATATCTACCAAGAGTCTTTCAGCTTTTTCATTGATTGAATAGAGTTACGTGACAAGATTCCTGTTGGTAAGAGTCGTAGACCCTTTAATTCTTTGGCAAATGGAAAGCTAGTCATTCCTTTGAGAATTATCAGCAATCTATCAAATTTTACCCATCAATGGTGAATGAGATTGTTTCTATCTCTTTGTAGTAAAAAGCTTTATTTGTTTTAAAGGAAAGACTTTTTATTTTCCTCTCTGCTCTTTTTTTCATAAAACAGAACACAATAGAGTAGAAAAAAAAAAAAGCTTTTTTTTTTTTTTCCTTTTTTCTGCCAAGTCATTGGCTATTTACTGGGAAGCCATACCAAACTAGATTTTATCACAAGTCTCATGTTTTGGGAAACCACTGTGAAAGGAGAAAAGCCAATAGTGGCAACTGCTCTGAGCAAAAGTATAAGCTTAAAAGCAATAGCTTGGTAAAGGCCCTATGATTTAACACTAGTTGTTTTCACCTTTCTTTACTAAAGAAATGTGGATTCTCATCATTAATAAAATGTTATTTGCACAGCACTCCCCTGTTAGTTTAATGGATGTTCTTTTTACCTTTGTTATTATCCCTAGGCCTCACAAATGCATTAAAAAGTATTCCATAAAAGGAGTCATTGCATTTTAACATTTTAGAAATGTAATTATGTAGGTAACTAGCCATCCCTGCCCTTGTCAGTAAGCAAAAATTTAACAATTCAAAAACAATTTTTTTCTTGGAATGTATATTTTAGTACAAATGAATGACAAAAACTTTGTTGTGAGGTTCAAACCAAGTCAGTGCAAACACACTTCTTTTCACAGTAAAAAGGGGAAGAATCTTTCTTCCTTACTTCCATAGGCTCACATTAATATTAAGGAAATGGAAATATACTTACATCTCTTTTCAGAAAGTGTACATCATGTTATTTGCAAATTGTTCAGGTAAAGGAATAAAGACCTATTTAAGTGGCAAGCAGCAGCTGATTGTAAAACAAAACAAACGAAATGCAAAGCCAGAATGAGTCTTGAATGACAGATGTTTTCATTAAGAGAGAGAGAAGATTTAGTGAAAGGAGTGATCAGCAGGTGGAATCATGGTTATTGTGGTAAGAAAAGTAAACTTTATTTTGATAATCAAAACTATATCATCATAAGAGTGCTACTGGAGTAGAGATATATGGATTCATAGTTGAAAAAATAGGGAAAGACAGAGCAGAGTGACAGAGAACACACTTGATTGCATATGTTCATTCAATGTATATAGGGAAGGGAAAAGAAAACTGAGAATCCAGAAACTAGGGCCAAACAATTTTAGATCAGAACATCAGATGGAAAGAGAGAACTGTGGGAAGAAACCAGAGAGTATCCAGAAGACCTGGCACTGGTAAATCAAACAGCCAATAGAGGCACGTCTTCTATCATGTGTCTTCTTTGTGGCATATGAAAGCTGAGAATGCCAATGGCTGGGGCAATGAAAATTCTCTATGTGAGAGAAAGGTAAAACAATGTACGAAAGGTGTTTTGGGAGATAATCTGAAGTGGATGATAGTCTAAATAATAGTAGTAAAAGGGATACATGTCAAAATACTAAAATTAGGCATTCTAACTTGTTTAGCTAGTTTTTTACTATATAATCTATCTATCTATCTATCTATCTATCTATCTATCTATCTATACATATTTTCTTCTTTCTAATATGCATTGAGTGTTTATTATGAGCTAGGCAGAATGGTAACCATTTTACATGCATAATCACATTTGATCCTTTTCATAGATCTGTAAGTATTGTAATTCCTCTCAATTTATAGATTAAGAAGCTGAGATTTAGAGAGATTCCACACCTTGCACAAAATTCCATAGAGAGGAAGTGTAGATAAGGATTCAGTATCTAGTCTTGTTTATCATAAAGTTGATGTTCTTAATTATTTTTATATTGCCCTTTTATGCTATAATAAATGTGTTAGTAGTATTAAAAACCTGTCAGATACCTGGAGCATAACCCAGTGGTTCCTTTGTGAATCAGAATCATATTTTAAAGAGGTTTATGCTAGATCTTCTGAATGAAAATGTGTAGAAGTGGGATCAAAGCATGCAGAGATTTTAAAAGCTACACAGATGAGTTATAAATGCCTATTGAAAACAGAGGAGGAGAATAGAACTCAGACTGTTTTCTGAAGGAGATTTAAACCACATCTAAATTCTTTGTGATTTACATATGAAAAGAAGTTCTACCTCATTAGCCATCTAGAAAATGCAGATTGAAACCACAATGAAATACTATTTTACATCCCCCAGAATGACTAAAATCAAAAAGACTGATAATACCAAGTGTTGGCAGAGATGTGGAACAATTAGAGCTGCTAGTGAGTGTTTAAAATGGTACCATACGTTCGGATAATTTTTTGGTAGTTTCTTACAAAGTTAAAAACAGCTGCATTATGACCTAGAAATTCCACACCCAGATATTTACCCCAGATAAATGAAAACATATCCACAAAAACTTGTACATGAATAACAAAAGCAGTCTAATTCATAAAAATCAAAAGCTAAAAACAACTCAAATATCCATAAATAAGAGAATAGATGGGTAAATTGTTGATTATTCAGGTATATAATCAGTAATAACTAAGAATAAATCAATGATACATGCAATGTGGACAAATCTTACAGACATTCTGGTGGGCAAAAGAAGTTAGATGACTCCATGTATGAAGTACAAAATAGTCCAAACTATTTAATATAACAGAAATCAGAAGTTCTTGCTTCTTCTATGTGTGGAGAGGAACAGACGGACTGGAAAGGGGCACTGGAGTGAATGGAAATGTTCTATAACTTCTTTTGGATGATGATTACACAATAGTTTACAGTTGTCAAGATTCATTGCTTTGAACACTTAAGGCTGAATCGGTGCATGTAAATTATACTTAAATTTTAAAAAGTATGTAGTTCATATCATCACCTCCTTTCTCCATTTGCAAAAGAGAAAAGTGAGGCTCAATAAAATGGGTAAGATTATATGGCTCTCACATTATAGAATTTTCATAAGAATCCAGGTCTTCTGATTTTGAGTCACATGCCTTTTTCACTCTCCAGTTGTTTTTTTGATCTTTTCTCTCCTTCACAATATATTTATATGTTTAGCAAAAGAAACAAATGAACTGCTCCGTGCTTTCAATAAAAAAATGAGATAATGGTAGTGGCTAATGTATCAAAATTAACTAGTTTTTGTCCTATTCTGAACAAATATCCACCATCAACTCTGAAACTCTCTTGGTATCACTAGCCTCAGTGTGCAAGAGTAGCCAATTTTTTTTTTTTTTTTTTTTTTTTTTTTTTTCCTGGATACCACAGTGTATCCTCTGGAAACAAACAGGGTAGATGACTTGGCACCTTTCTCAGGATTATATTTCATGTGTAAGGAGTTCCTCCCACACTGGTAAATGTAATGAATAGACTGCATTTTATTTCATTGAATTGCTTCTGTAGACATTCACAAAAGATCAGCTTCTGTGCACTTCAGTCAGATGCACAGTTATGAAAGTGCCATAAAACCTGTGTGATCACCACCTGCATGTAAAAAATGCCAGCAATAACTTACCAAAATATTTCCACTGAAAATATGACTTTGACCCAGATGGCAAAATAGGCTGCATTGGCCATAAATCTGCAGGCAGTAAATGGGCAGGTGGTAAATCTGCTATCATTGCTACTGTTTTCGCAACACTTTATCTGTACAGCCTTTTCTTAAGGATATAAAAATTCAGGAAATATGGAAGAAGAAACAAAATATGGACTGGAAACTCTGGTGTGAAGCTGTAAGTTTCTTGAAATTTAGGTAACCTGTCCATAGATTATAGGCTCAGGTCTGAGATACTGTGAAGTAAGAAAAATGTGTGCTAAGAATAGAGGATAAAATTTATCAAAATTGCCAAGTTAATTTTTATCAGTTTTGGCAGCAAGGATCACCCTGGAAATGCAAAACATGTTTTCTTTTTTACATAGAAAAGCAAATATTCTCTAAACATTGAAAGTTTATTTATCTCTTCAATTTCTTTTCACAGTTGCTTCTACCCAGAATGAGAGAAAGGGTGTAACAAGGTTATCATGGATATGGTGGAATAAAGCATAGTCAATTTAGAAATAATTTGGGATCATATTTAGATCACACCTTATTGAGTGGAGATTTCGTTTTCTCCAGAAGGGAATGGATGTCTCCCTATTCATAATCCTGTGAAGAAATGTTTAATTCTGGGCAAAAAAAAAAAAAAAAAAAAAAGATGCAGAAATTTGGACTCTGGAGGAAGCATCTCCATTACTGTATACATTAGGATATGTGAGACTGATTCTGAAGTACGCATCCTAGAGATCAAGTACACACCCTAGCTGCCATGTTTACACAGAGGTAGATTAGGGATGCCACCCATTGATTCCTAGACCTTTGAATTCTTCCTAACAGGGACGCAGCACCACATAAAGGTCTTTGATTCAGTGCATATTCTAGATTTTGGAGGATGGCACTCTCTCCTCTCAGACTATTGCCTGCAATCTGGCATTTCAGCTATGCTTTCAGCAGGTAGTTCTAACACATTATATGGTCAGCAGTCTGGATTAAGTATGCAATACAACCAGTGGATCCTGTGGTCATAAGTCCATTCATGCATCTCTTTGGCTGTAAAAGGGTAGCCTGTGTGAATGGGATTCCATGCTAGTGGCCCAAACATGCTATGAGCCTTTAATAGTGGAACTGGCCAAGGCAGGTCCAAATGGCAGGAAGTGCAAGGCTCTACATGGAATGAATCTATTCCTGTGAGAACAAACCACTAACTTTTCCAGAATGCAAGGGAAATAATGCAGTCAACCTGCCCTCATGTGTCCAGTCTCCTCAAGCAATGGTGCCATAATGGGGGCTCAGAATTAGCATGTTGTGGGCAATTGGACACTAGGCAGCAACTGGAGCTAGATCAGCCTTGACAAGTGAGAGCTGATGTGTTGGACCCATGTGTAGTATTCATATTTGACATCATGGATACTTTGTTTATGTGCTGATTGTACCAGCACTCATGAAACCAATGACAGCGGCTAGCTGGCAGTAGCTGGCTAGATCATTTTGTCCACTTGGTTGTTAAATGCCTCTTTCATTGCAGGTGTTCTATAGTGGATATCAACATATAATACATAGATCTCACTTTGTGCAAGTCCTATAGGTCTATCAATGTGTTTCTACCTCATTCATCCTTGTCTGTGACAGTGTAGCTTTTTGCTTCCAGGCCATTTGCATAGGCCGCCTCTTGGCTACTTTTTGTGCCTCTTCTCTTTCCACATGAAGTAGAAGACCAGTTGCACTGCCTAAAGCCCTCACTCACTGAAAGAATTTCCCCTCACTACTGTCTTTCAAGCATACAGTTTAAGACTATAGTGTAGCTACTGTCCATTTTTGGCTCACATTCACATACAAAGAAAAACCTTCTGGAAACCAAATTAAAATCACTTCCCCCTTTATTAGTAGGTCATACCAGACCTCCTATGTGGTCTGGATATGGCTGAGGGAGGAGTTCCTGGTGCAATAGTACTGCCATGGGGTTCTGAATTATCTGCTCATGTTGCTTGCTTATGTCTACCTGTCCCGCTCATGCTTCATCTCAAATCTATCTCTTTCTTGTGTAATTTCTGATAATCATCGTTTGGTGTCGCATGGTCAGGTGCTCCGTTTCTACCAGGACATAGTTTTCAAAGGGCATACAGTTTTGCTGCAAATGTCATGATATCTTCGGGTCCCTAGAGGCCTGTGTTGTGATTTCTTTTTTCACTAGGACTTGCCCCAGATATCATATGGTATTTTTTTCCCATCACTGATAGCTCCAACACTGTAGGCTTCACCAAATTATGTGGCCCAAGTGGTGGGACTGTTGCACCTTAGCCTGAACCTCTTCAGAGCCCTTTCTGCTCTGGTTTCACTCAAATATTGTTCAACCTTTTGTGTCAACCAGCACATTTCTAAGTATTAAATGAATAGGTTACCTTTTAGAATGCAAATACCCACTAGGACATTGTATTCCCTTCTTTGTGTTAGAATATACAAAATGCAGTATTTATTCTTCACTTAGGATTCTTCAAATAGTTTTGGACAGCCTGACCCCTTAAACTTCACAAGTTCTATTTCATATCCTCTGGAATGCATGTGTTATTCGAAGGCCTTCAGAATGTTAGCTACCTCTTGCTCATCTGGCATCATCAATATAATATCATTGATATAACGGATTAATGTGAAGTACTGTGGGTTATCCAGATGGTGCAGATCTCTTTAGACTATATTATAGCAGAGGGCAGAAGAGTTAACATAGCCCTGAGGCAAAACTATAAATTAATATTGTTGTTCAATCCATGTAAATGTGAACTGTTTCTGATTGTCTTTTCTGATTGAGATAGAAAAGAACACATTTTCCAGAATAATGGCTTTATACCAAGTTCCTTAGGCCATATGAATCTGCTCTAGCGATATACTACATCTGGCATGGCAGATGCAAAAAGGGACTATTTCTGGGTTAAGCTTGTAGTTATCTTTCAGAATCCATCTTGTTTTTCCAGGGTTCAGACTAGTAAATTAAATAATAATATTATGAGAACAAATACCTCTACATTCATGAGATCCATAAGGGTGGCACTAATTTCTAACCCCATCTCCCACTCCCAGGATTAAATAGTGATTTTGATTCATTCTCCTTGCTGAAGGATGGAAGGAGCAAGTTCAGGGATATTCACTTGGCCTCATGCTGTGTGATAGCTCTGACCCAAGTGACCAAAGATCCAACTCCCAAGTGTCATTCTTGATTGTATATTTGAGGACAAGAGAGATGACTGTTAGTAGATACCCTATAAGGTGGACCCTAACTTCAACTTCATTTAATCGTGTGTCATATGACCCCTATATTGTCCTACTCCAACAAGGAGACCATGATGATAGGCTCTGGGTATCAACTTCAACTTAAATCTTATGTCCAATAGCCATCAAATTTAATTTCCCCAATCAAATGACCATAATCCCTGTAGAGAAGGACTGGAGGAATCATTATCATGTACATTTGCCGTAGAATTGTGGGCTCCTTACTCCTAGTCAGCACCACATCTGCATTGAATGGGTTCTTTGTCTGAAAACTGGCTCAGGTCTGGAAACTGAGAAAGAGATCATGAATTTTTATTGCTGTGACTGCCCTCAATCTCCTGGTCATCTAACTTTGAGTTCTTTTGCTGCTAAAATCCGAGTAGTGCTCATGTTGGCAGTCTGTTTATTTTGTCTCTACGGGTGTCGTGTTTTATTAACATCTCCATAACCATCTGTGGGTCACAATTTCTTGTTTATCACTCTGATATAGCTTTCATTACCAAAAAATAAAAGTACAACCCCATTAGATTCTGAGAATGAAACATTGCGCCTTTGTTCCTAATATTTTGAAATCTTAATATCCACGCTGGCATCAGTGGGACACAATCTGTAACAGCCTGTTCGCCTTCTGGTTCTTGCCCAGAGAGCTATCAGGAAATTTTTAATGATGCTGTGTCATCCTTTTAGCACATAGATAATAGCCTTGGTGTCTTCTGGCCTTCATCCACAGGGTCTTTCAACTGTACATTGAATATTCATCCTAGCATTTTCCTGACCCTGTTATCCCCTTCCTCCAGAGTCTACCAGGGCAATTCTGGCATTTCAATTTCACCTTTTTTCCCTCTTTGACATAGATTTGCATTAACTTATATCTAGAATGAGTTGTGCATACAATGGCATCTATTTCTGGAGCATTTTATGGAATTAGTAAAATATTATACTTCCCAAGACGATTCTCTTTTCTTTTCTATCTCTTTGTTCTTTATTTTCATGTTATAGAAAATGTCCTCAACTTATCTTTCAATTCTTCATTTCAATTTTTAGTTTTAGTAAATACTTGCTTAATTTCCAAGAGCTCTTTCTTATTCTATGATCATTCCTTTTTCATAATATACTGTTCTTATTTTACAAATACAAACCCTTGTTGAATCTCTCCAAGGATACTAAATAGAGGATTACTGCTCTATTTGGTCTATCATGGCATTTATTTTTATGTTACTAGTTTTCTTTCTCTCCAATCATAGCTGATGCATAACTGGATCATTTTTCAGTGCCACTGATGGTACAGTCTTTACTGTTGGACATCTCTTTTCCCATCATCTAATTACTAGGTCTTTTCCAAGAATAGAAAAGCTGAATAGTTCTATGCATATGGTGGGACTTGTTGCTTGGCAAAATTCTATTACCATGAGAAGATAATAAGCTGTTGCTGGCACCAACATCACTTTTTCTGTATTTCTAGGAGTCATCCTAGTTTCAGAATTGTGCCTCAGCTTTCTTTAGCCCCTCACTAGAACAGATGCTGATTTCTTTATATAAAATATAAAAGGCCCACTGGCTTCTACATCTAGCTTTCAATTGCCTATACCTAATCCACATGCTTTGTTCTATAATGCTCAATTGTACAATAGAAATATAATGTGAGCCACATAGGTACTTTCAAATACTTCTAGTAGTAACATATTAAAATGTAAAGCAAAACAAAACATTTTTTGTTTTGCTCCTATGGATGCCACGTTTTATTAACATCTCTGTAACCATCTGTGGGTCAGGATTCTTTGACTGTCACTCTGCTAGAGCTTTTATTATTTAATAAATGAACCTGCTTCGATTTCATACATACAGTTTATTTTTATTTATTTATTATTCTTTTTATAAAGCTTTTGTTTTATTTTAGATTCAGAGTCACATGTGCAGGTTCATTATATAGGTAAAATGCGCTTTACAGAAGTTTGGTGTACAGATTATTTTGTCACCCAAGTAATAAGCTTAGTACCTACAGGTAGTTTTTCAGAACATCTCCCTCCTCCCAACCTCCATCCTCAAGTAGGCCCTAATGTCTGTTGTTCCCTTCTTTGTGTCTATGTGTTCTTGTCATTTTAGCTCCCATCTATAAGTGAGAACATGTGGTATTTGGTTTTCTGTTCCTGCATTTGTTTGCTTAGTTAGATAATGGCCTCCTTGTTGCTGCTGCAAAGACATGAGCTCATTATTTTTTGTAATGGCAGCATAGCATTCCAAGGTGTATATGTACCACATTTTCTTGATCTAATCTACTGTTGGTGGACATTCAGGTTGATTCCATGTCTTTGCAATTGTGCATAGTTCTGTGGTGAACATACTCATGTATATGTCTTTATGGTAGAAAGATTTATATTCCTGTGGGTATATACTCAGTAATGAGATTGCTGGGTCGAATGGTAATTCTAAGTTCTTTGAGGAATTGCCACATTGCTTTTCACAATTGCTGAACTAATTTGTACCCCAATTACCAGTGCATAAATGTTCCCCTTTTTTTACAACCTTGCTAGTGTCTGTTATTTTTTGAGTTTTTAATAATAGCTATTCTGACTGGTGTGAGATGGTATCTCACTGTGGTTTTGATTTGCATTTCTCTAATGATTAGTGATGCTGAGCATTTTTTCATATGCCTGTTGGCCTCAATACATATAGGTTAAACTAGCCGCAATTCAAATACACAATAGTAATGCATGCTAGTGGCTACTGTATTTGGCAACATGACTGTAGAACACCAGCAGTGCTTAGCCATAGCCATCCAATCCTGATAAAGTTTTAAGTATATTTTTCATACATTTCAATAACAGCAGCAACGTCTGCTGTTTCTATCAATATATCCTCACACTCTACCAGGTTACTAGGTAAAAGTTTCCTTTGGATGCCACTTTTTGCCAGGCACAGTCTGTGTTCCTCCTTACTAGTGATGAGTCATCATTGCCTGCAGGTGGCGAATAATCTAGCTCCAAAATCTAAACCCCATCTTCCAGCCTGCTTTCTTGATCTAGTCCTGGCATTGACTGTCCAGGTTGGATTTTCTGGAAGCAAATGCTGGGTGTGCATGTAAGATATTTATTAGTGAATAGTGCCTGTGAAAGGAAAGGGGAGGGGAAGTAAGACTGATCAGAGGAAAATGTTAAGTTGTGATGAACATCTAACTAAGCTTTTCCAACCTGGTGGGGAAGTTCTCAGGCTAAAATGCCCACCAAAATTAGCCCATGTCAGCAAAATGGCCATCACTTTTTACTATCATCTTGCTTAGCCATTGAACATGGGCTGTTTGAGCCAGGTGGCTGAGACCAAACTTGGAGAAGCTGATAGCTGGATGCAGTCTGCTCACCACATCCTCTGGAAACTTCATGAGTAAGTCTTTTCTTTAAAAGGAATAAGCACAGCACATCTCCATGTCTACACAGAGGCCATTGGTAAACTTCAGCTGTAGAAACTCTGCCAGAATGTCAGAGGCAGAAACCTGATTGGAGTGGGCTGAGGAGAGAATGCAACTATTAAAAACTTGGCAAGTTGACTTGCTGTGGAGGCAAACAAAAGAATGGGTGCTAAGTGAAGAGGGACTGGAGTCAGGGTAGTTTTTGTCATTTTTTTTCTAGTAAGAGATAGCAGAGAAAAAAAAAGAAGTGACACTATTGATTAAAAATAGATAATATTAAGGGGAAAGTTTTTGAGAGGCCATAAGGGATATAATACAAACACAGTTTGAAGAGTTGGCCTTTGATAGAACCAGGAATATTTTATTCATGGCAATAGTCAAGAAGGCAGAGAGTGTGGGCACAGATGCAGATTAATTTGTAGATTGTGGAATGGGAAGAGGAGCAATTTCCTACTTGACTGTATGAAACAAAGTGATATGGTTTATCTGTGCCCCCACCCAAATCTCATCTTGAATTGTAGCTCCCATAATCCCCACCTGTCATGGGAGGGACCAGGAGGCAGATAATTGAATCATGGGGGTGGGTATTTCTCATGCTGTTCTCATGATAGTAAATAGTCTTATGAGATCTGATGGTTTTATAAAGGGCAGTTCCCCTGCACACACTCTCTTGCCTGCTGCCACCTAAGACATGCCTTTGCTCCTCCTTTACCTTCTGTCATGATTGTGAGGCCTCCCTAGCCATGTGGCACTGTGAGTCCATTAAGCCCCTTTTTAAAATAAATTACCCAGTCTCAGTTATTTCTTCATAGCAGTATGAAAATGGACTAATACACAAGGTTTTCTGCTAAGATGGTGAAAGTGCATGTGTGCTCGTGTAAAAGGAGGGGAATCATATAGAACGTTTGAGGGAAAAGAAGTCACGCCATTGTTGAGCATACAAAAGCCAGCATAATAAGAAAGCAAATTAGGATTTCACATATTGAATTCTCTTTGAGTTTTCTGGTCATGAATTTGAATTCCGACCAAACAGCAAGTACATAAACAAATACTTAAATTTTACTGTGTTTTCTTCATTTCCTAAATAAGTAAGACAAAGGATATTTGGGATAAAAAACGTAGGGTGTTTGAAAGGAATTGATTTTATTGATGCACCTGGAAATTCAATTTGTGTAAAAAGCAAGTTAAGGACATAACGGGTGGTTATTTACTGATAATGGAAAAGTAGTTAAGTTCTATGAAAGAGTAATATGTTAAACCTTTTATCACTTCAACCATGATCCAATTTATCAGTGATCACTGACTCACTTAAATGGATAGGGAAAATTATAAGTGAAAAAAGGGGAGGAAGAGGATGGAAGAGGATGTTCATGATGGATTTTACCAAGAACACATTTGACTAGAGAATTGTTTCCTCTGTACCTGAAAGGAAGGGAGATACTACTAATCAGAATCTTAAAACTTAGAATATTTGGCAGTCAGTGTTATATAGTAAAAAGAACTTTGGAAAGGGCAATACATAAATGATAAAGAGATCAATTCAACAAGAAGAACTAAGTAACCTAAATATATATACACTCAATACAGCAGCACCCAGATTCATAAAACAAGGTTTTAGAGCCCTAAAAAGAGACTTAGATTCCCACACAACAATAGTGGGAGATTTTAACACACTATTGCCAATATTAGACAGATAATTGAGACAGAAAATTAACAAGGATATTTAGGACTTGACCTCAGTCCTGGATCAAGTGGACCTGATACAGATCTACAGAACTCTCCACCCAAAAACAACAGAATATACGTTCTTCTCATCAACACATGGCACTTACTCTAAAATCAATCACATAAGCGGAAGTAAAACACTCCTCAGCAAATGCAAAAGAACTGAAATCACAACAAACAGTTTCTCAGACCACAGCACAATCAAATTAGAACTCACGATTAAGAAACTTACTCAAAACCACACAACTACATGGAAATTGAACAACCTACTCCTGAATGACTCCTGGGTAAATAATGAAATTAAGGCAGAAATCAGTAAGTTCTTTGAAACCAATGAGAGCAAAGAGACAACATATTGGAATCTCTCATGTGCAGCTAAAGCAGTGTTAAGACGGAAATTAATAGCACTAACTGCCCACATCAAAAAACTAGAAAGATCTCAAATTGGCACCCTGATGTTACAACTAAAATAACTAGAGAACCAAGAGCAAACAAACTTCAAAGCTAGCGGAAGACAAGAAATAACCAAGATCAGAGTGGAACTGAAGGAGACAGTGACACAAAAATCTTTCAAAAAAATCAATGAAGCCAAGAGCTAGTTGTTTGAAAAAATTAATAAAATAGACTGCTAGCTAGACTACTAAAGAAGAAAAAAGAGAAGCATCAAATAGATGCAATAAAAAGTGATAAAGGAGATATCACTACTGACCCCAAAGAAATGCAGACAACCGTCTGATAATACTATAAATACTTCTATGCAAATAAACTGGAAAATCTAGAAGAAATTGATAAATTGCTGGATACATACACCCTCCCAAGGCTGAACCAGAAAGAAGTTGAATCCCTGAATAAACCGATAGTAAGTTCTGAAATTCAGACAGTAATAAATAGCCTGCCAACCAAATAAAGTCCTGGACCAGACAGATTTATGGCTGAATTCTACCAGAGGTACAAAGAGGAGCTGGTACCATTTTTCCTGAAACTATTCCAAAAAATTGAAAAGAAGGGACTTCTCTCTAACTCATTTTATGAGGCCAGCATCACTCTAATACCAAAACCTGACAGAGACACAACAAAAACAGAAAACTTCAGACCGATATCTCTGATGAACATCAATGCAAAAATCCTCAATAAAATACTTGCAAACTGAATCCAGCAACACATAAAAAAGCTTATTCACCATGATCAAGTCAGCTTCCTCCTCAGGACACAAGGCTGTTTTGGCACACACAAATCAATAGACAGAACTAAAGACAAAAACCACATGATTATCTCAATAGACCCAGGACAGACCTTTGATAAAATTCAACATCCCTTCAAGTTAAAAACTCTCAGTAATCTAGGTATTGATGGAATAGTCCTCAAAATAATAAGAGCCATTTATGACAAATCCACAGCCAATATCATACTGAATGGGCAAAAGCTAGAAACATTCCCCTTGAAGACTGGCACAAGACAAGGATGTCCTCTCTCACCACTCCACCACATAGTATTGGAAGTTCTGGTAAGGGCAATCAGGCAAGAGAAAGAAATAAAGTGTATTCAAATAGGAAGGGAGGGAGTCAAATGGTCTCTGTTTGCAGATTACATGATGCTGTATCTAAAAACCACATAATCTCAGCCTGGAATCTTCTTAAGCTGATAAGCAAATTCAGCAAATTTCAAGATACAAAATCAATGTGCAAAAATCACAAGCATCCCTATGCACCAACAATAGACAAGGAGAAAGTCAGATCTTGAATGAACTCCCATTCACAATTGCTGTAAAGAGAATGAAATACCTAGGAATACAGCTAACAAGAGAAGTGAAGGACTTCTTCAAGGACTACAAACTGCTTCTCAAGGAAATCAGAGAGGACACAAACAAATGGAAGAACATTCCATGCTCATGTATAGGAAGAATCAATATCATGAAAATGGCCATAGTTTCCAAAAGAATTTATAGATTCAATGCCATTCCCATTAAACTACCATTGACATTCTTCACAGATTTAGAAAAAAAAAAAGTACTTTAAAATTCTTATGGAACCCAAAAAAGAGCTCATATAGGGACGACAACCCTAAACAAAAAGAAAAAAAGCTAGAAGCATCATGCTATTTGACTTCAAACTATCCTATAAGGCTACAGTAACCAAAACAGCATAGTACTGGTACAAAAACAGACACATAGACCAATGCAACAGAAAAGAGAACTCAGAAAGAAGACTGCACATCTATGACCATCTGATCTTCAACAAACCTAACAAAAAGAAGCAATGGGAAAAGGATTCTCTATTTAATTAGTGATGCTGGGAAAATTGGCTAGCCATATACAGAAAAGTGAAACTGGACTCCTTCCATACACCTTATACAAAAATTAAATCAAGATGGATTAAAGACTTAAATGTAAAGTCCAAATTTATAAAAATCCTAGAAGTAAATCTAGGCAATACAATTCAGGACATAGGTATGGCAAAGATTTCATTACGAAAACGCCTAAGGCAATTGCAACAAAAGCAAAAATTGACACGTGATATAATTACACTAAAGAGCTCAGCAAATGGATCTGATTAAACTAAAGAGCCCAACAAAATAAACTATCATCAGAGTGAACAGACAATCTACAGAATGGGAGAAAATTTTTGCAATGTCTCCATCTGACAAAGATCTAATATCTGGGATCTACGAGGATTTTAAACAAATTTACAAGAAAAAGCACAACAATAACACAACTCCATTAAAAAGTGAGCAAAGGACATGAATAGACACTTCTCAAAAGAAGATGTTCATGCAGCCCACAAACATTGAAAAGAAGTGCAACATCACCAATCATTAGAAAAATGCAAATCAAAACCACAATAAGATACCATCTGACACCAGTCAGAAAGGTGATTATTAAAAAGTAAAGAAAAAACAGCTGCTGGCAAGGCTGTGGAGAAATAGGAACGCTTTTACACTGTTGGTGGGAATGTAAATTAGTTCAGCCATTGTGGAAGACAGTGTAACAATTCCTCAAAGACCTAGAACCAGAAATACCATTTGACCCAGCAATCCCATTACTGGGTATATACCCAAAGGAATATAAATAATTCTTTTATAAAGATACATGCACATGTATGCTCATTGCAGCACTATTCACAATAGCAAAGGCATGGAATCAACCCAAATGCCCATCGATGGTAGACTGGATAAAGAAAATGTGGTACATGTGCCCCATAGAATATTGTACAGCCATAAAAAAGAATGAATTCATGTCCTTTGCAGGGGCATGGATGGAGCTGAAAGCCATTATTGTCAGCAAACTAACACAGAAACAGAAAACCAAACACTGCATGTTCTCAGTTACAAATGGGAGCTAAACAATGAGAACACATGGACACAGGGAGGGGAATAACCTCCCACCAAGTTTCTCCTCCAACAGTGGGGATTATAATTCAACATGAGGTTTGGGAGGAGATAAAAATCCAAACCATATCAACAAATTTGACAAATCTTAAACAATATTGCCTTTCAGTAAACTCATTAAAAAGCTTTTAATGTGTTTCAATATTGTACATTTGATATGGCATACAGTATTAATACTCTTTCAGTTCCATTCATGGTGATGATTAGATTATCTGACTGGAAAATTGCAAGATTTACTGTAAGGTTAGTGGCTCAAATGAATACTGTAGATCGTGTAGGGGAAGTACACCATCCTGTCAATTCCATTCTCTGTGTAAAAGAAAAGCGATGATTTCAAAAATGTCATTACTGTATAATTAGACACTTTTTAAATAATTTGAAATGAGTAGGAAAGTAGCCATTAAGTCCTGGAACACAAAGGAAAGCTTAACCAAAGCATAAGTTAAGTCTAGCTTAACCCCTTCCTTACCCCAAAGAGGCTCTGCTGTCTGCCATTGCTAGTTAATCCAGAGTGCAGATTGTGCACCCAGAGATTGCTAGCTTGAATAAATGATAATATATTATTTCCTCCAACATAAGCAGCTCATGGTTCATAATCAGCTTCATCTGGATCAACCATTGCAGTTCACTGATAATAAAAATCTTTTGAAAATCTTTTAAGAGATAATTACTATTTGTCTGAGATGGTTTTAGTTTCCCTTCATGCAAAACTTTTATGTTTTTTCTTTGACTCACTTAAAGCACTTGGTCTGTTAGGATCACAGGTTGGTAAGACTTTCAGAAATCATATATTAATTTCATATACTTGTAACCAAGTGACACTGGACCAAGTGACACTTGTAACCAAGTGACACTTTAGAATGTTGAGCATGTGAATTACTATGTGTGCACATGCACACACACACACATGCGCGTGTGCGCCCACACACACACACACAGAGGACACGTTAGCTTCATTTTGTCAGGAAGTTATATGCCCTATGTAATAATACTATGAACTCAGAGAATAGTTAGTAGAGACATTCTTATTTGTTTACTTTTATCCATTATTTCTATGGATACCTTTGATAAAGTAAAGAATTTTTAGATTGTGGTTGTTTAATTAGTCCTTTTTGATCATCTGTATTCATTACTTTGCAAAAACTTGAAGGGCATACTTGATTTACTTTTATAACCCCAGTGGCTAATACAAAGCCTAAGAAATAGATGACACACAAGAAATATTTTGTGAATAAATGATTGTGGCAACTTAGCTTACTGTTGTTTCACCATGTGGGTGGCACTTAAATCACTCTTTGAAAAGCAAGATAAAGGAGATAGCTAGCTGAATTTCCACGGCAGTAAATTTCTAAAGACGAGACCAAGGCCTATTATGTCTGTTTACTTAACTGCCTTGTGTAATAATGATGGGAGAAGTGTTATTATGCAGGTTAATCAAAACCTCAGAGAAGCACCACTTTCCACAAGGGCACACACTCTTTTGCAACACAAATTAATTGGAAACAATGAATGGAGGGATAGTCATTTTCTTTCCTGTGTATCCATCACTTATCAGTGCCCCCTCCATGCTGCTTTTGCACACATGGAGATGTATGTTTAATAAGCAATAGGTAAAGCACTTTAAAAGGATGCTTCTCAATCACAATGCAACTAAGGATCTAATCATGTAAATGGAAAAATAAAACCAAATACACACACTCTTATTAGGTTTTGCTAGCCAGTGATGAATTGGCATATATAGAAAACAAGCTACAGATAGACAGGTCTTGTTAGTGTCATTTATGTTTACTTTGAGCTATGTTGGTATGCATTGATTTAGAAGCTTTAGATAGTTTAAGAGGAGGAAAATCACATATTCTTTTTTGGGTGTCTACCACTGTGAAAAAAATCTCTCATTTTCTATTTTTTTTTTTTTTTTCTGAAATAACAATACGTAACAAGGAGCTGAGGGAAAATTTTATGCAACAAATCCTATTCCTTTTCACGTTACTGCTTTTAGAAGTTCAGAACTAGTATTACCTTGGATTGCAGAGCACATGAAGTACGTTCTTTTGTTTATTCAAAAATCATGCAGCTACAGTAAAACGTATAATAAAGACTCTTTTGAGCTACATGTGTGGAATATACTTGTAGGCCTGAACCAGCTGTGGGACTGATAGTCTCCCAAACCTCTCTTCTCAGGCTTACTTCATCTATAAAACAGGGAAAATATTTACCTGGCATAATGACTGTGAGAAATGAATAATATATTTAAATCACAGTTAGCACTCAAAAATATTTGTTTTCATCTCCACCATGCAGACCTATAGGAGGGCGAGAGACTATTTTGAGTTATTCAAAACAGAACCTAAAAAATCCATAGTAGCTACTGAAGAATTTAAAGTTATAGTGAAATTCATAAAGTTTGAAAAGTCATGGAACGTTTATTTCTTCTCTTTTCATTGGATTCAGTTCCTCATGTTTAAAATGATTTCAGAGTGATTTTTCCCTCCTAAGATTTACAACTTTTTGGTGTTTGGTGGTGGTGATCCTGGGAGAGGGATTGGTATGTTTTACTTTTTCTTGCAAAAAGTTGTATGATATCATGTGCCGTTTTATACATTAGGGACCAATAACTGTTCTTATTGTCCTCTCATTTCAGTTATTTACTGTTGGACATAAATGATATTTTAAAAATCTTTTAAAGGATAAAATATGTGTGTAGGTATAAGAATGAGATAGTAGATATTTTCTTGGAGAGTGGAAAATATATGACCAATCTCTTTTTTATGCGTTTTTATATTTATGAAAACAGAAGTAAATACAAAAGAATCTGCTTAGAAAGCTTTTTTGGAGGTACTCACTGTTTCCCTCTCAGTTGCAGATGAGCTTTTGTAGTATGAAAGTTACTCAAGTAGGAAGTAAGAAAAAACTTCAGTAAGAAACTCCTTACTGGATTTGTCCCCTCCAAATTTTGGAATTGTATTTTCAGTCCTCAGTTGTATCTCCTGGGTTGAAATGTTGATTAAAAAAAAAAAAAAAAAATTGAAATGGTTTGTTACCTTAGACTTTATAAATGCAGAAAAAGCATAAAGTGAGGCTAAATCCAAATAAAATAAAAAATCAGAGCATTGTATGCAGCTAAATTAAGCATGAACAATTTCCATTAACCTCAGTTCCTCTTCAAGAGGAATTCATTAAATCATTAGATTTGGAATGTAGTATCACTTTCTTCTATTTCTACTTTTGGCCATTGTAATTTCTATCTGTGTACACTTTTGATCAGTCTTTTTTCAGCGTGTTTCACTGTTATTTTTTGTTGTTGTTTATTTGATTGACTTCTCTTTTATCTGTTACATAAAATGTTCAGTTTCTCTGTCCATAAATGATGGAAGTTTGCATTTTAAATTGTAAGTCTTTTTAGTCATATTTCAGTGCTTTATTGCACAAAAACAATATGAAATTCTTTCTAATTACTCTTAAAGTGTCCCATACAGCATTTATTTTAAAAACAGATGGACAAGTCTGTGCAGTACTTAAGTTTGTGTGGTATGCTAGGATGTAGGATGGGGATTAAAAGTTATTAGTGCCAAAAGACAATTTCATTTCAGATAAGTCTGAGGCCTTATCTGACATGTACTGGTCTCAACACTTCGGGAGATTACCCACTTTTTAACATTTTGTTAGAGATAAGATTATTGCCTTATAAGGCCATTGTATTAGATGGAATAATGTATACAAATTGCTTACCACAATTTTGGGAAAATAATAATTTCTTTATTAATATGAAGTTTTGCCTATATTATAACAATTTCCTGAACCAGTTTATGACTCTGACATCAATAACCTGTAGGTAAAGTAAGAAAAATACATGCTAGATTTTTTTTTTTTTTACAATGGTGGGTAGGATGAATTTTCAAAAGGATTTTGAGTTGAAATTATTTCTTACTTTTTATAGACCTACACACTCATTTGATACTTTTTTATACTATAGTATTAAAAATCTTTGTTATCATAGGGCTTTACAAGGATTTCAACTACAGTATGAAAGACAGAACTTTAAGATAATTTTAAAAATTCAAATGGTGCTTAACTTCAGGAGCTAGATTTTTAAATATTTTGTAGTATATTTTCTTAAAAATGTTAATATAACTTTAATATATCTTCATGGTCAGACCAAATCAACAGTTGATTAAAAAGATATTGGCCAGGGAACTAACCTGTCCAATGGAAAAAGCAGAGGTTTTGTTTATTGTGACATGGTTTTCGAAATACACTTTGCATTTATTGCCCACTGCAATATTCAGATTCTTGAGTTAGATATTGCTTAATTTTAGAAATAATAATGGGAATTTCTTGGTAAACGTGTGGCAGATGTTAAGAAAGGTAATAGATTGAAATCCTTATTTCATTTTGAGACTATTTTCAATCATTTTTATTTGGATAATGAGAACTTAAGCAGTTCGCAAAAGCAAATTTTCCATAGTCATTATTTTTTCATTAACCACTTAATTTCTGTTTACTTTTCCTATGCCTATTACTGAGAACATGAATAAAAATTTGCTATTAAAATAAACCAGGTGCACTTGCATTTCAGTTCTTTGCCTATTATACATTACAGCAGGCAAGTAGTTAAGCATTTAACAAAAGAAATATGAGAAACTGTAAATATTGTTTGCAAACTGTAATGAGCTTGCAATGAAATACCTAGCTGAATACAACATTCCAATTATCTCAAAAATTATGTTGGTGTGTTATTATCCTTGAAAGTGATATTCAAAAACAGTGCAAAGACATCTCGGTGATTCCACATGTGAACCTAAACTGGATGGTGTCTATGTATGCAGTCTGTACTTAGAGGCCAGCTACCAGACCATGGCTAGCAGATCTCTTAGAACTGTATTGCATGCATGACATCTGTTCTTACTAATTAATTCACCTTGCAACATTCACATTAGTTGGCAAGCTTGGCAACAGGACCTGTTATTGCTGTTTATTATCAAGTTTATAACACATGAGAAAACAAACACAGCCTAAGATAAATGTCATATTCCTAGCAATTATCTCCAAATATTACACAGAATAACAACTTTATATAAATATCAGAAATGAAAGAAATAGTAGGGTTGTATACTAGACCCCTGATTCCTCTCCCTGTTATCAACCTTGATTTATTATTTTGTTATTATTCTATTCAAATTTAATAAAAATATTTAATGAAAGTATTAAATATTTTACATTTACCATATAGGCCTTAGAAGTACAAATATGAAGGTCATTATTCTTTGACTAGCAGAGAAGAAAATATAAATACATTTCCATTAATTTAACAAATGCTTATTAAACATTTATTATCTGACAGAATCTATTCTAGGCACTGAAGTGAACAGTGACAAAGATCGACAAAAATTTATATTCAAGGAACTTTGATTTTAATAAGAAGGGACAAGAAACAAAATATGTAAGTAATTTATATAATATGTCAGAAGGTGGCACGTTCCATGAAGACTTTTTTTTATCAAGGAAGGTAGGAAGGTAAAATTTGTAAACAGAATGTTCAAGGAAATCATTTTTGACAAGGTTATATTTGGACAAAGAATTAAAAGAAGTACAGGGAAAAAGCCATGCATATATCTGAAGGGAGAGTCCAGATAAATGGAACTGCAAGTTATAGCCCCTGAGCCATGGGAATGCCAGAGAGTAAGGAACCAATGGAGCTGGTAGAAAAATAGTAATAGATTATATTGGAAAAGCAACAGGATGTAGAGAGGAAGGCCACTGTCAGCCATTGGACAGACTATACCGCTGGCTCTGAGTGTGATGGTATGTTATTCTGCTTGAGCTGCCATAAGAGAATACCAAAGACTGAGCGACTTAACAAAATATATTTATTTATTTATTTTATTATTATTTTTTATTATACTTTAAGTTCTAGGGTACATGTGCATAACGTGCAGGTTTGTTACATATGTATACTTGTGCCATGTTGGTGTGCTGCACCCATCAACTCGTCAGCACCCATCAATTCATCATTTATATCAGGTATAACTCCCCAGTGCAATCCTTCCCCCCTCCCCCCTCCCCATGATAGGCCCCAGTGTGTGATGTTCCCCTTCCCGAGTCCAAGTGAACTCATTGTTCAGTTCCCACCTATGAGTGAGAACATGCGGTGTTTGGTTTTCTCTTCTTGTGATAGTTTGCTAGGAATGATGGTTTCCAGCTGCATCCATGTCCCTACAAAGGACGCAAACTCATCCTTTTTTATGGCTGCACAGTATTCCATGGTGTATATGTGCCACATTTCCTTAATCCAGTCTGTCACTGATGGACATTTGGGTTGATTCCAAGTCTTTGCTATTGTAAATAGTGCCACAATAAACATACGTGTGCATGTGTCTTTGTAGTAGAATAATTGATAATCCTTTGGGTATATACCCAGTAGTGGGATGGCTGGGTCATATGGTACATCTAGTTCTAGATCCTTGAGGAATCGCCATACTGTTTTCCATAATGGTTGAACTAGTTTACAATCCCACCAACAGTGTAAAAGTGTTCCTATTTCTCCACATCCTCTCCAACACCTGTTGTTTCCTGATTTTTCAATGATTGCCATTCTAACTGGTGTGAGATGGTATCTCATTGTGGTTTTGATTTGCATTTCTCTGATGGCGAGTGATGATGAGCATTTTTTCATGTGTCTGTTGGCTGTATGAATGGGAATCCAAGTTACAAGGGATGTAAAGGACCTCTTCAAGGAGAACTACAAACCACTGCTCAGTGAAATCAAAGAGGACACAAACAAATGGAAGAACATACCATGCTCATGGATAGGAAGAATCAATATCGTGAAAATGGACATACTGCCCAAGGTTATTTATAGATTCAATGCCATCCCCATCAAGCTACCAATGAGTTTCTTCACAGAATTGGAAAAAACTGCTTTAAAGTTCACATGGAACCAAAAAAGAGCCCGCATTGCCAAGACAATCCTAAGTCAAA
>NC_045434.1:150341513-150342019 GCF_002776525.5 Piliocolobus tephrosceles
TCTAACTGGTGTGAGATGGTATCTCATTGTGGTTTTGATTTGCATTTCTCTGATGGCGAGTGATGATGAGCATTTTTTCATGTGTCTGTTGGCTGTATGAATGTCTTCTTTTGAGAAATGTCTGTTCATATCCTTTCCCCACTTTTTGATGGGGTTGTTTGTTTTTTTCTTGTATATTTGTTTGAGTTCTTTGTAGATTCTGGAAATTAGCCCTTTGTCAGATGAGTAGATTGCAAAAATTTTCTCCCATTCTGTAGGTTGCCTGTTCACTCTGATGGTAGTTTCTTTTGCCATGTAGAAGCTCTTTAATTAGATCCCATCTGTCAATTTTGGCTTTGGTTGCCATTGCTTTTGGTATTTCAGTCATTAAGTCTTTGCCCATGCCTTAAGTAGTGGTTCCTTCTCCACATTTTCATTCTGAAATGGTAATTCAAAGTAATGATTTGAAAGTTCAACATTTTAAAACAATTGTATTTTGATTAATTTTAGTCACATCATGAGTTTGC
>NC_045434.1:150342419-150384137 GCF_002776525.5 Piliocolobus tephrosceles
AAACAAGAAATGGGGAAAGGATTCCCTATTTAATAAATGGTGCTGGGAAAATTGGCTAGCCATAAGTAGAAAGCTGAAACTGGATCCTTTCCTTACTCCTTATACGAAGATTAATTCAAGATGGATTAGAGACTTAAATGTTAGACCTAATACCATAAAAACCCTAGAAGAAAATCTAGGTAGTACCATTCAGGACATAGGCATGGGCAAGGACTTCATGTCTGAAACACCAAAATCAACGGCAGCAAAAGCCAAAATTGACAAATGGGATCTAATTAAACTAAAGAGCTTCTGCACAGCAAAAGAAACTACCATCAGAGTGAACAGGCAACCTACAGAATGGGAGAAAATTTTTGCAATCTACTCATCTGACAAAGGGCTAATTTGCAGAATCTACAAAGAACTCAAACAAATATACACGAAAAAAACAAACAATCCCATCCAAAAGTGGGGAAAGGACATGAACAGACATTTCTCAAAAATATATTTATTTTTATGAAACTTCATGATCAAGGTGCTATCAAGGATGGTTTCTGGTGGTATCTTTCTTCTTGACTCATATATAGCCACATTCTGGTTGTGTCTTCACATGGCCATTTTTCTGTGTGTATGCAGAAAGAAAGAGTGGTCTGATGTCTCTGCCTCTTATTATAAGGACATCAGTCACATTAGATTACCGGCCAGCCATGAAGACCTCATTTAACGTGAGTTACCTCCTTAAAGGCCCTGTCTACAAACCCTCAAAGTCACATTGGAGGTTAGGATTTCAACATATAAATTTAGGGGAACACAATTTGGCCCACAATATTCTTACCTCTGTCCCACTTCCCCAAATTCATGTCCTCACTTGCAATATATTCACCCCGTGCTAACAGCACCAAAAGTCTTAACCCATTTCGGCATAAATTTCAAGTGCAAAGTTTCACCTAAATATCATCTAAATAGAATATAGGTGAGTCAAGAGGTATGCCTCATCCTGAGGCAAAGTTCCTTGCCAGCTATGAACCTGTGAAACAAGACTAGTTATGTGTGTTAAAATTACAACAGTGGATTCGGAATAAGATAAACATTCCCATTCTGAGAGAGAGAAATCAGAAAGAAGAAAGACATGATGAGTCCTAAGCCATTCTAAAACCTATCAAGGCATTTTATTAGATCTTAAGGCTTAAGAATACTCCTCTTTGGCCAGATGCTCTGCTCTCCAGGCCGAACAAGGCAGCAGCATCACCTCCATAGCCTTAAGCATTATCCTGCCCCCATGACTCTTTAAGGCGCAGTTTGGCTACTGAAATCTAGGAGGTGGCCCCACCCTCTCTGAGAAGTAAACAGTCTTGCTTCCTGGGCATGTATACTGTGGGCCTGTGGTGCAAGTGGGAGCTCTGATGATGTCTGAATTACCTTCAAGGTCATGCTTTCTTTTTTTGAAGGATAAAGCATGTTCACATATGAATAGTCCTATTTTCCTGTGCTGGGTACTGGAGAGACAGCTGATTAAATCCAGGGGCAATCTCTTTATGGAGTACTTGTTTAGCCATTTGTTGTCCCTTCCAGAACACATTTTCTCATTTTTTTGTAGTATGTGTAAACTGATAATTCTCTAAATCTTTAAGTTCTGTTTTTTTTTTTCTGTTAATAATTTCTTCTTCTGTTTATTTCTCTCCTTTCTCATTTTATCATAAGCAGTAAGGAAAATCCAAGCTGTACCTTCAACATTTTGCTTAGCAATCTTTTCAGCTAAATATCTAAGTTTATTGTTTTTAAGCTCTACCTTCCACAAAACACTAGAACACAATTCAGCCAATTTTTTGCCACTCCATAGCATGGACCATGTTTCTTTCAGTCTCTGATAACATGTTCCTCATTTTCATCTGAGACCCTACCAGAGCGTCTTTAGTGTTCATATTTCTACTAACATTATGTTAATGATGTATATGTTTTCTAAAATAATGATAGCTTGCACTACTGTCTTCCCTTTTTCCTTTCAGAACCCTCATCAGAATCACCTTTAATGTCCTTATTTCTGCTAACAACAGAATGCAGTACATAACAGATAAGAAACTATTGGAGTGTTTGGGCAGAAAAGCAATGCAATCTGATTTATTTTATTAGAATTACTGTGACTTCTGTGTTGAGAACTGATTGCCTGGGACATGGACAACAGCAGGAGAAGTTGGGAGGCTCTAAAGTTAGAGGCAAATAGATTTTCTGATAATAGATGTGGAGTGTGAGAATAAGAGGGAAACCGAGGGTGATTTCAAGGATTTTGGTTTGAGCAAATTGGAAAAACTAGTTATGATTAACTGAGATAAGAAAAGCTGACATGATAGATAGCTTGAGTGGAAATAACAAGAGTTTTCATTAGACATGTTGAGATATGTACCAGACAGCCATGTGAAGATACTGAGCAGGGAATTGTACATCTAATCTTGAACCGAAAGGAAAGAAATGAGGGAGATCTGTGTCTACAATTCAGGGAAGAGTTGTTGACTTTTTAGTTGATATTTCAGACCATAAAATGTGATGGACTCACTAAAGCAGTAATGTAGATAAAAGGAGGTCCAACAATCTATGCTTGAGATGCTCTAACATCAGGAGACTAGGGAGACAAGGGGAAAAAAACCATCAGAGCTGACTGGCAAAGAGAGGCCAGTAAAGGTTAGTAGAAAACCAGGAGAGTGTGATGTCCAGAAAAGCGGAGAAAATGTTTCAAGGGGAACAAAGTGATCAATTACTCTAAACGTTGAGTAATACACTAAGTAAGATGAGAGCTGAGAACCGGTCACTGGGTTGAGAAATATGCTTCATTGTGGGATGGTAGGAAAGAAGGTAGTTGCAGGAAGTAGTAGTGGAGAAAGTGTAATTAGAAAGAAATCAAGAGAAAATTATATGATGACTACAAACACTATTTTGAGGCATTTCATTGTAAAATGAGGCAATAAACAGAAAAGATTGCTCAAGAAGTCTTTTGTTGTTTTTCTGTTTCTGATTATTTTTTATTAAAGATTGAGGAACTATAACACATGCTATGGGAATGATCTAATAGAGGTGAAACACTGGATGATGTGGGAGAGAATGGGAGGAGTAGTGAAATGAAGCCCTTGAGTAGTTAAAGTGAATGGGCTTAGTGTTCAAATGAAGGGATGAGGCTGGATGCGAACAGAGGCCTCTCTTAATAAAGAGGAAGGCAAAGCATAAGTGCACAGAGGCTACCATGTAGAAAGAAAACAAATAATTTTGATTGAAAGTGGAATATGAGGACATGAACAGTATGTTACAGGGATAAGGAAGAGGGATGGGGAGAACATCAAACTAGGATTTTTGAGCACTTACAGTATGTCAGTTGTTCTGCAAATAATAAACTTAAGAACTAAAACCATACAAACCCTAGAAAACTACCTAGGCAATACCATTCAGCACATACACATGGGCAAAGACTTCATGATCAAAACACCAAAAGCAATGACAACAAAAGCCAAAATTGACAAATGGGATCTAATTAAACTAAAGAGCTTCTGTGGCTGGGCGCAGTGGCCCACGCCTGTAATCCCAGCACTTTGGGAGGCCGAGGCGGGCGGATCACGAGGTCAGGAGATCGAGACCATCCTGACTAACACGGTGAAACCCCGTTTTACTAAAAACATGCAAAAAGTTAACCAAGAGTGGTGGCAGGCGCGTGTAGTCCCAGCTACTACAGAGCCTGAGGCAGGAGAATGATGTGAACCCGGGAGGCGGAGCTTGCAGTGAGCCGAGATCATGTCACTGCACTCCAGCCTGGGCGACTGAGCGAGAGTGTCTCTCAAATAAATGAATGAATGAATGAATGAATGAATGAATGAATGAATGAATAAATAAATAGGAAACAACAGATGCTGGAGAGGATGTGGAGAAATAGGAACACTTTTACACTGTTGGTGGCAGTGAAAGTTATTTCAACCATTGTGGAAGACAGTGTGGCGATTTCTCAAGGATCTAGAACCAGAAATACCATTTGATCCAGGAACCCCATTACTGGGTACATACCCAAAGGATTATAAATCATTCTACCAAAAAGACACATGCTCACTTATGTTTACTGTGGCACTGTTCACACTAGCAAAGACTTGGAACCAACCCAAATGCCCATCAATGATAGACTGGATAAAGAAAATGTGGCACATATGCACCATGGAATACTATTTAACCATTAGAAAGGATGAGTTCATGTCCTTTGCAGGAACATGGATGAAGCTGGAAACCATCATTCTCAGCAAACTAATACAGGAACAGAAAATCAAACACCATATAGTCTCACTCGTGAGTGGGAGTTGAACAATGAGAATACATGGACACAGGGAGGGGAATATCACACACCGGGGCCTGTCAGGGGGTGGAGTGCTAGGGAAGGGATAGCATTAGGAGAAATACCTGATGTAGATGACGGGTTGATGAGTGCAGCAAACCACCATGGCACATGTATACGTATATAATAAATCTGCACTTTCTGCACATGTATCCCAGAACTTAAAGTATAACAAAAAAAAAAAAAAAAAAGAAGAAGAAGAACACACCATTCAATACAAGATCTTTTCCTCTACCCTCAAAAGGCTCACAGTCTAATAAGGCAGATACGTGAGGATATGATTTTAATAATTCAGAGTGGTAAATGTCTTCATATAGTAGCTTTGGCTACTTATATAAACTGTTTACACCCCAGTCTTTGAATGCATTCATAGGTGTACTCACAAAATAGGGGATTAAAGGGATTATTAGGGTAAGGTATCAACACTCTTCCTCAGCTCTGTGAGAAGCTAAGGTTTCTCCACGCAATATGTTCCTCTTCAATCCAAGATTTGTCTTATAAAGCTCAACTGTTTTTGTTTTCTGCCTGTAGAGCCTTGGAGGAAAAGAATATTAGATTTCAGACTCAGATCAGCTCAGTTTGAATCCTAGATATCTAGTTAACAATTAAGTGATCTGAGCAAGTTAATGAGTTTGCCTTGGTCTCCCCATCAGCAAAATAGGAGTGAAAATGTTTCACATAAATATTGTGAAGATGTAATTCTTTAATATGTATGTACTTAGAATAGTTCTTGGTACATAATGAAGATATAATTAATGCTAGTTATTATTTATCCTGTTCTTTTATTACATGCAATTGTACTTTTTACTTTCACCTAATGTCTTAGCTTTGTCACTTTTCTTTTTTGTATACTTTCTTTGTTTACTTTTTAGTCATTTTTTTAAATTTAGCCTCTGTATCTTTTATTTATCATTTAAGAGGATATTCACCGTGAACTTTCTCTTGAAGATTTTTTCTGTATTTTTTCAGTTGCTGTTTGTCTTTAGGCTAAATGTAGGGACTCTCTGCTTCATCAAGTCTGATATTACTCTCTAAATGATCTGGATCAGTGATACTCTCAAAAAGCCAGTCATAGCTTCAGGAGAGCTGGCTCTCTACAGCACGTTCTCTCACCTGGCTGTGCTCTGTTCGTCTTGTATGAGGAGAGAGTATCTGGTCTGGAAGGGTGAGAATATTTGGCTCTTTGTGTCCTTTAATATCAGCCATCTATTGGCCAATGTTAAAGACTCATAAACGTTTTTAATGACAAGGAATGATACCTCTGATAAAAACATACAGATTTTATGCTTGAGTACCTTCTGCAACTAGATACTACAGTGATGCAGGTTAAACAATATAAGCTGTTTGTTTTTTCTAAAGATATTCAATAAAAATGATCTGCAGAAACAGAGAACTTGTGACTAAGTTAATCATAGAAAAGGAGTCAGTGCTCAGAGAATGTTATTTAGAAGGAAACAAAGACAACTAAATAAATTAAGAGAAATGTATATATTATTCAGAACCATTCTGAAACTTAAAAATAAGAAAACAGGAAAGACTGCTTAAGTTCTTCAATCCAACAGCATTTAATGTTAGTTCTATAAAGCATACATTTATCAAGTACATAATTTATGTCAGGTAATGTGCTATTTCTGTATACTTATTACCTTATACACTGTCCTCCAAATCACTATGATGTATTTTCTCTAACTATCCAAATTTTACAGAAGGAAATAGAGGATCACAAAATTTAAGTCGTTTGTTCAATGTCAAACAGTAAGCACCAGAGTTTCAAGGCAGCCTAAATCCAAATTCCGTGGCCTTAGATTTCACATTGGATATTTTCATTTTGAATCTTCTTACCATGACTCAATAGCTTAGATCCTTGTGAGCAGGCAGCATGTTTAAGATACCAACTATAAGATTTAGGGAAAAACAGTATTGGGTTGAGATCCAGTCTTGCCGATTATGGTCGGTTTGGTCTCGGATTTTTCTTCTCTTAGAATTAGGTTAATAATTCCTAATTCATAGCATGACTGTGTGGTACTGCGAAGCACTGCTAAATGAGGTAATGGATATGAAGTATGTAGCACAGTGTTTCACACATATTAAGTATTCAAGAAATATTTCCTGCTCTCCTTTGGCATTCCCATCTGTCTTTCTGCAAGCAATACTGGCTTGTCTGAAGTTCTTCTCCTCTTTAATGATACAAATCCTGTCTCTCACCATCTGCAAATATTTAATGAGCTTCAGTTATGTAAGTACGTGCTGTAAAAATGACCAACCCATAGTTCCTACCGTTAAGTCCCTAGTAATCTTTATCAGGCCCCTATATAAAACTTACAACTTTTAAAAAGTCTTTCTGAGCACTGTAGGCCAAATTGCTTCTCTCGACACCTCCAGAAGTGAATTTTTATCCCCTTATTTGGTACTAAGCAATTTACCTCCCTCTTTTGTGATGTCTTTTTGTACTTCTATACCCCTGGCTCTCTAAAGAGATTGTAAAGAAGTATGACTCCTGCCTTAAGGGAACATAATACCTGTAGATGATAGGCATTTGTAAACTTTCTGTTGGATAAAATTAAGAAGGAGTTTTTGCTGCAGAATTCACTTTGAAAAATTATTTCACTTAATTGTAAGTCATTCTTCACTGTGAAGAAAACAAAAACAAAATAACAACAACAACAAAATCTTGGTCACCACAGGCTATGCCGCATCCAGCTTGCTTGAGCCTTTCTTGTAGCTTTTGATCTCACTCAATTTTCTAGATTATTTGAATTTAATGAAAATGCACAAAATCAAAACCTGTTTCTGAGTTCTTTTTCCTAAAGAGAGAAATGACTTTGTCTATCACTACCTCCAAAATTACACACACAAAAAACCTAGTTGATGATAGTGCTGCACATTAACAGACTATCTTTTTCTAAAAAGCACCTTGTACTCTTCCAGTCCAGGTATGTAAATAGGATGACTCATTTTGCGATGGCTGAAACATGACCCAGGCTCTGTAGTGCCTCCTGAGATGGGAGTGGAAAGTACACAGAGGGGACTTCTATATGCTTGGAAGGAAAATCGTATGAATATGTGTGGTGGTAGAGACGGCAGGAGATTGGATGGGAATTCAGGTCAGCTGAATGTTAAAAATTAGAATATAGAACTATGTTAATATCCAGTTAGGAGAGCAACATTAGCATCAGCATTGCTGCAAAAGCTAGATTTTAATGACCATAAGATTGGCTTATCTGTGACCTACATGTACACCCAGAAATGCACTATTTCTCTGGGACCAAATGAGGCCTTTGAAATGATCCCCAAAGTTCAACCTGGTCTAAATTGTAGCAGCTCTGCATTTCACAGTATATTTTAAACAAAACACTGCTCCTTTCCTAAAGGATTGAACTTTTAGTTTTTAAATAATAGTACAGAATTGACATATATTTTCATAAATGGTGTCGTAATTTCATACTGCACAGTTCTTTCCCAACTGTCTTTTTGCACTCAGCATTTTATTTTTCAGAATAGTTGATATTGATACACAGGGACCCAGTAAACTCATTTTGTCTGCAGTTGAAGATTATATTATACAACCTAACATTTTGTAAACACATGGTCAATTAGGATTTGTTCAGATTTTTGCTTTTGGAAACTACATAATCTTTCATGTATTTCCTTGTGCATATGTGAGATTTTCTCTAGTACAGGGATTCCATGGTTGAACAATGAAAAGGATCATTTGTGAAGTTCTTCAGTATAGATGGAAATTCAATTTTTTCAGGAGTGGGGCCCATGAATTGATATATTTTGAGAATGTCTGCAGTTGAAGATTATATTATACAACCTAACAGTTTATAAACACATAGTCGATTAGGATTTGTTCAGATTTTTGCTTTTGGAAACTACATACTCTTTCATGTATTTCCTTGTGCATATGTGAGATTTTCTCTAGTACAGAGATTCCATGGATGAACAATGAAATGGATCATTTGGGAAGTTCTTCAGTATAGATGGACATTCTATTTTTTCAGCAGTGGGGCCAATGAATTGATACATTTTGAGAACATCTCAGGTGATCCTAATGTGCATTCAATATTGAGAAACACTGCTTTAGTCCAGGGCAATGCTTCTCAAATTTAATGTAGATATAAATTATCTACAGATATTGTTAAGTTGCATTTTTTATTTGGTTAATCTGAGTGCATCTGTATTTGTAAAAAGCTCCCCAGTGATTCAGGACCACACTTTCAAATCTCTACAATTTCATTTCTAAATATTTCCTGTAGGGCATTCAAATACTTAGAAATGAAATTGTAGAGATATATGTGTATCTTCAGTGTTATTTGCTGTTTTCAAATTATTTGCAGATTTATATTGTTTTCAGTAATGATTTTTCATTTTCTCATCAACTTGGTATTACCTAATTTTTTAAATGTCACCAATATTATGAATTTCAAGTTGTGACATTTTTATTTAAATTTTTCTGACTAAAAGTAAAGGTACACTTCTTGTCAAATAATTCGAATAATTGGCCATTAAAGTTTCCCCTTTTTTAAAATTTGCATTCATATTCTTTATCCATTTTCCTATTAGTAGACCTTTTTTAACATTTTGACTTGTTGAAATTATTTATATATTCAGAATACTAATCTTTGTTTGTTTAAATTCTGTGGGAATATCTCCTGCAGTGTGGCTTTACTTAAATCAGTTTATGATATCTCACATATACCAAAGTTTGACTGTTTGCATTTAAGATAGTCACATTTACCAATCTTTTTCATCTGGTTTGTGTTTTATGTCTTACTCTTTTTCCTACTTCAATACTATAAGGTAATTCTATATAATTAAAATATTTAAAAATTTTGATTTTAATATTTGGACTTTTAATCTATGCATAACTTATTTATGTATATGATATGAGGTCCAAATTCATTTGTATTTTTTTTTTCCCAAAGCATAGCCAATTGCCTACCACCATTGACTGAATCTTTCTATACTGATTTGTAATACTCCGCTATCATATTCAAAACCTGTCTGTATCTGTTCTGTGAGTGCTGTGAGTTTTCTTGTGAGTGCCAGTTTTATTCTAGGCTGTATTTTTTCCCGGGGTTTTATAATTAGCACTGAGAATTTGAAAGGATAAGTTATTCTCTTTTACTTTTCTTTGTTAGGATTGTTCTTGACTACTCTTGATCCTTTACTCTTCAATATGAATAAAAGTTTGAATTTGTTAATTATCTAAATAAAATGGAATTTAATGTAATTGTGTCACATTTATAGATTTATGGGGGAAGAGTTAACATATTTTCTGTAATCCAGTTGAATTGTCCTATCAACTCCAATAGTACGTATCTTCTCTTGAATATTCTACAAAGACAAGTTATCTATTAGCAATGACTTGTTTGCACCTTTGCTTTTAATACTTATCCTTTTAACTTATTTCTAAACCTTACTGAACTGATTAGGAACTCTACTATAATGTGAAACAGAAAAAGTGAACTTCCTTATCTTGTTTCAGTTTTAATGAAATATGCCTAACATTTCACAATTACAGATAATGAGCACTGTGAATTTTGTTGTATCTTTTTAGTCATATTTTGAAAGAAACTATCCCTAGCTTGCAACTTTTTGTTATAAATTATAGTATTTTTATATAATGCTTTTTCTATGTCTATTGACATGATTATACACACACACACACACACACACACACACACACACACACACACACATACCTTAAATCTGAATTGAAGAATTGAAGTATTAAATTTACAAGCTGTTAAATAATTTCCTCATTCCTAGGATGAGAACACTTGCTTAGGCAACATTTTTATAGACATTACTGGATTCACTTGATGAATCCAGTGTTGCAATTAAAAATTTTCTGTGTTTATAAGTGAAATTGCTTTTCTTGTACAGTTCTTGCCTATATTTAATGTCACATTATGTCAGTTTCATGAAATGAATTGGCAATATTTTCCTCCTTTTATTTTTGTTAAGAAATTTTGTATCTTGAGTCTTCTCTTGAGTAGGCTATATAGCATCAAAATTAGTTCTCTAACTATTGGTAGATATCTTTTATAAAACGGTGTAGGCCTATTATTTATTGTTGCTAATGAAACATCCCAGGCTGGGCGCGGTGGCTCACGCCTGTAATCCCAGCACTTTTGGAGGCTGAGGCAGGCGGATCACAAGGTCAGGAGTTCAAGACTAGCCTGGTCAATATCATGAAATCCCGTCTCTACTAAAAATACACACACAAAAAAAATTAGCCAGGTGTGGTGTCAGGTGCCTGTTGTCCTAGCTACTCAGGAGCCTGAGATAGAAGAATCGCTTGAACCCGGGAGGCAGAGGTTGCAGTGAGCCAAGATCACACCACTGTACTCCAGATCGAGACTCCGTCTAAAAAACAAAAACAAACAAAAAAAAACCCAATCAATTGTTCCTACAGGCAGCCCACATTCTCTAGAGATTAGTTCTGTTCTACTTCGCATTTATGCCCTCTTCAATCTGTGATTTCCAATTTCTAAGGAAATAGCAAGGAGGATAACTCCTGGGAGGTTTATGTGAGCCAATCCTGGAAACAGCACACACTTCTCATATTCCACTGCTTAAAACTCAATCATAAGTAACTTTATCTGGGAATCATAATTTAGTTGTGTGCCAAGAAGAGGAAAGTGAGCTTGGTAATCAATTAGCCACTTTGCAACACCTAGAAATAAATAAGATATTTCTCTACTAGTTAAGAAAAATTCTTTTTTCTTCTATAAATTTTGCTTAATGTCCCATTTCAAAAAGTACCTTACAGTAGCAAGCATACAACTCAATTCCTGAAGGTACCATTTGAGTGTTACAGCTTCCAGCCTGATGGAAACAGTTTGATATTAAAATCCTAGAACAGTATTGCCAACTCTCTATCAAAAACACAGTGTAATATACATAAAAACCTTCTTATCAGCTGGTGACTCTGCTGCCATTTGGTACATTTTTATTTTTCAATAAAATAACTAGAAAAAAACAACCATAGTCACTGTTGTTTTTGCAATATGTTGGAAAGGCAGGTGGTCATCCTATCTCTGGAGATTAAAAACAATACAGAGATAGATGTGGGAAAAAAAGAGGAAGTGTGGAAGAAAGTGTGTGGGTTTAGCTGTTTGGTGAAACAGGATGAGAAGGGCTCTTATGTTACTCATCAACTGAGAAACATATTTCCATCTATTTATACTAACAAATCAATCTGGATGCATACACTGTGACTTCTATAATGCAGACAAACTCATAAAAATTTACTTAGGTATAAACACTTGATAGGATATTCATATCATAGGGGGAGAACCCAGTATAAAACCAGCCATGGAGTTTTCAAATTGCAAAAAGTAGTCTCTTTTTTCCCTCCCACAAAGATATTAATCAAATGTTCTTTCCATTCCAAGAATTAAACAAGAACTGGTTTAAGTCTTTGAAACTTCAGGCTCTCAGAGGGAATACACTAACTAGCCATTTACTACATGTTTGTTTTTGTGTCCATTATTTTAGCAATGTTTTAACTCAAAGTGCTCTATAATTTATTCTCATCCTAACATTTTAATCTTGTTTCTACCAAGTTTAGCTGTAAAGCTAAACTGCCTGATCGGCAAATATGTCCTATATGTTTACATAACTGTTTATTTCCAAATGCTGATCTCACAATTCTCTATTCATCCTCCCAAGTCCAAATTTGTTCCATTATTCAAAGCCAAGTTCAAATTTCTTCTCATCAAGTATTTTCTGATTCTCCTCTCCACCTGCCCCTCTTCTGTCTACTTCCAGTTAAAGTTAGTCATCCTCTCACCTGAAGTACCATGATCTTTTTCTCTGAACCTTTCTTATGACTCTTAGGATGTTCCACTTTATAGTTACTGATGTTCTCGTTTTCTCTCTTAACTACATTCTAGACTTTTTGAGGGCAAGACCTGCCTTTGATTCCTCTTCATGGTCTCAATATCTGTTGGGAACACTATGAAATATTCTATTATTATGACATATTTCAGTATTTATGAAATGAATAACTTTAAATGTATCTTCTGTATAGGTAAAGGTTGGTAGGCTGCTGATAAATATCTCAAAAGAAAAGCCATAATTTATAGCATTTGCCAATTTCCATGCTGTAAATACTGCCACTGTGGCCACTCTCAGATTGATATCACTAAATACAAAGTTGAGGAGAGATATGCAGTAGCAGACCATTTCTACCATATAGATTCAATACATGCAAATAATCCAAGATAACACATAACAGTAAAATGTAATAAAATATTGAGAAAGTGACATTTTGAGTTTCTAAAATTTTTGCTTTTAATATAATTTAACTTTAATATGATTTAATTTTAATAATGAATATATTTAAAATGCAACTCACAAAATTCCTGAAAATCCAACATTTACCTTCACAAGTGCACCCGATGTTGACATTGTTGGTGCATACTTTGTATTTATATGGTTTTGTTTAAAAATACTTCAAGAAAGGGAAAAACTATACGTGAAATGTAAGAAGAAATTCCATTTCTCTCCTCTTATGGACTTGTTCATTTTATCTACATTTTTGTTGCCTCCCGTCTTATTTTTCTCCTCCTTTTCCCCAGTTGTCTACCAGTCCTATTGCCAGTCCTGAACAACAAATGCTTTTTGTTCATCACTTACCTCCCTCAGATCTCATTTTTCAGTTGCTAAAAACCAGGCCCTCTAATGGCATTTTCCTTGAGTTTACTTCCTCATACACAAAGGTATGTATTGCAGCAAATACTCAAAGAATGCACAGTTGAAAAATCTCAACAGTATTGTTTGACTCAAGCATCCATTCAGTGTAGTAATCCCATTTCTAATCCTAATGTTCTTCCATAGTCTCTGGAAACCTTCTGATGACAAGGAATTTATATTCTCATAAAATAGTCTCTTTTATTGTTAGGAGACTTCTTGTTTAAGATATTTTATTATAATCACCTCAAGTCTACCATATTTATTTTTTTTCTACTAGATCAACTGAGAACAAATTCACAAGCAAATGCAAACATTCTTCTCCTTCCTTACATTTTTTATATTTATGTAAACACTCCTGGTTCCATCATCAGTGTCCTAACATAGTACTGCATTTATGCACTTTACTATTCTGTCTGGCCTCTAATGGCAAAATAACATCTGTGTGTCATTAGCATGTTGTAATGACTGAAACTGAACACCTGACCTCTGGTATAGTTTTATCAGTAAACGCGTCTCCCAGAGATCCATCCAAGTTATTTAAAATTGAGAAAACAAAACAGCCAAATACAGATTCTTATTGAGCACTGCTGACATTCTCCTTCCATATGGACGTGAATCCACCACCAATACAAGTTGTAGTGGCGTAACCAGTTAGGTCTGTGTCAGGCTATGTGAGCAACTTGTCCACACTACTCTATTTTATTGCTTAAACTGTCAACAATTGTCAAACACTCAATATGTTCGTATAATTTTCTTTCTTGGTAAGTAATTAACCTACGCAAAAAGTAAATTGGGTTATTTTTGACATAGCTAATCCCTGATGTTCATTCCTCTCAACCCTTAAAAACCAAATATTGAGATATAATTAATACTTTTCCATCCTTCCACTATAGTAATATCTGTGAATAAAAGGTTTTAATGACAGTTAGGTGTATGCAGAAATACAGAATAAAAGAACTAACTTTTTACCAGGTAGTATATTTGGGGTTTCCACCTTTCAGAAACAAGAAGGGGTTGGTTTGGCTTATTTTTGGTGGATTTATCAAGTGATGAGACTGGAGTGTTCAAAACAAGGAAGTTCAGCAGGTTGGAGAGGTAGCTACAGAGCACGAGTGCCCAAGAAAATACACTTTTCAGTCTTAACCACATTTTTAAAAAATTTTTAAAAACAGAATCAGATAACATCAAGAAAACAAAAATAAAAATACATGATATTTTTTATCTGGGGTATGAACATATGTTATACACTTAGTACTTGAGAGAAGCTAAAGCATGTTAGTGTTCCTTACGTAATATCCAAGAGCCTAGTTCACTTTCAATATATGAGTATTTTTAATCAAAAGGGAGATGTGGCAAAGTATTTCTATTCCTCGAAAAGTAGTAATTAATATGAGAGAGAATTACTTTTTAAATGAATGTGTTAAAGACTAAATCTCCAAACAAGGAACATTTAGAGCTGACAAAAATATTCCCATTAAACACATTCTGAGCACTTACTGTGTACTAATTATGATCTTGTAAACTACTCAGAGATCAATATAAAATAGTTCCCACATTCATCTGGCTTCTCCAGAAATATCTACAAAAAGATACATTTGTTCATATCTTGAAAGTGAATAAAGGAAATAATTTTAGGTGTGATTAGCTAAGTAGTTCAATTACAGCCACAAGGATGAATGCAGGGTCTGCGAATGGGCCCTCATCTTGTCCAGTCTTCATATGTGTATAACTCAACCTGGAATGTTTTTGTCCATTTGGATAGTTACAACATATTCCAAAAAAATCTTTGTATTGCCATTGCCATCTTTCTATCTTTATTTGCGTTGGGTGAATTTTCCTTAGATATACATATTTTATGTATATGTTTCTCATATAACTTGATATAATTGTATTTTTAATCTATGTTAATGTTTATTTTCTTCCATAACATATAAGCTACTGGAAAACAACTATTTTATTACATTTTAAATCAATAGCGCCTATCTCAGTCCCTGGTGCATAGCAAGTGATAAACATTTTCTAACCAAATGAATAATATATAAATCTGTAAGAGAGAGATCTTCTGAGATTAACCTTCCTATAATTAGACTTTCCCCATTATTATCATGTCTCAGTATAAACAAAGGCACATAATGATGTTACTACACACACACACACACACCCACACACGCACATGTATTCAATACAATACATATCTAACTGTAGATCTAAGACAATATATAACATTTAATCCTCTGCTGGAAATCAAGGCATTAAAGAGAATTAAGAATATCTGAAATTTTGAGTTGTTGTGATTTATATTTAAATATAAGTCCCAGAAGCTAGCCCCAGTATAAAACAATTTCTGTCAAGAGACTGCCTTTTTTTCTAATGAATAATTTAGAACACAACCTTTATTTCCATGTGAACTGTCTTATATCTTGGCAGTAGGCATACCATTTCAATAATTTATATAATTTTGAATATAATATAGTTAATGCCATAAAAGCAATTTCTTTGATATTGAATTATAAGAGAATGCACTTAGAACACTGTGACTAATGATCTAGAGGTCAACACATGGCAAATTATCTTTTAATCCAATTTCAGAGAGAACTGTCACATGTAACCATAGGACTCTACTATCTCTTGGCACATAACTGCATGATAACCTTTGTTTGTATTATTTTTTAAAAACTAAGGAAAGGGTTCTTTTTGTGAAAAGTCGATAAGGTAACATGAGAGTTAAAAGTATAGATGATAATTATTTTTCTGCAAGCAGAATATTAACATGAATCATGGTTTTATCATTAAGTTTCTGGTTAAAACCTATTCTCAGAATGTTTTCTAAGGCAAGACTCTAGACCTTTCTAAGGCAATTACTCTGTAAATCTAATCATGGTTAGTTCATGACAGGTGAGAAACCACACACTAGTGTGATCATGTACAACTTTTATAATAAAACCAACAACATAATGTGAAAATGAATTCCTTGAGTCTTTCAAAGCCAAAATAGTCTGAAGGCCTTGCCAAGATGTGAGGCAAAGATGGCAAGATTGTGGCTCTCTAGCCGAATCCAGACCATGCAGGGCTTTCAGCATATGATGAAATTTTGTACACACACAAATCTGCAGGCACTCTTTACTTTCATAAACCATGTAGACTTTTATATCAAGAAAATTGTCCAACACGTAATGATAAAGTGTCTTCATGTTTTTCTAATTCCTATAAAGGTGTCATTTGGGTAGTGCCAGGTTAATCCACAGATATTTTGATGAGATTGTAAGGTACAAAAAAATTTAAAATTTCAGGTCTTAAGATCTAGCAAGCCTAGACTTTTCTATTTTTAGGATGGAAATTATCAGTGATAGCCACTGTCTTTAGACAAGTGCTCTCTACTGGCCCCATCTATCACAATATGTATGTATACTTTGTCTTGACTCACATTACTCATGTATGTTACTTATCCATAACATTAGGTATTTTTGTTTTTAACATAAGTAATCAGGGACTTGACCGTCATGGGAAGTTGTATCATCTATTTCTGGAGTCTCTATTTTGTTCCATTGTCTATTTGATGCCAACACCACACTGGGTTTGTAGTAGCTTTAAGATAAGTTGTGAAGTCACATAAGTTCTCCAGTTTTCTTTATTCTTTTAAACACTGTGCCCAAAAGTGGTTGCTTTTAACAACTACAATTATTTGTTTTACTCAGAAGACTGCAATTTGTGCAATTTAGACAGGATATTTGAGGCCTCACTGGGATGACTTAGGCAGTCAGGGCTTAGATGAGCTGAAGTGCTTCCCAGGCTTGCTCTCTCTCTGTTTCTGTTATCACAGTCTCTCCATGTGGCGACCACATGTGGTGTCTCCACATGTTCTCTCCAGCATGGTAGCCCCAAGGTGGTGACACCATAGTGGGCCAGAGCTCCAAGAGTGAGTGTTCTCAGAGAACAGTACAGGAAACAAATGTTTTTTTGTTTCTTTGTTTTGTTTTGTTTTGTTTTCCCAGTTTGGAAATCAAATAGCATTATTTCTTCCACAACTCTATTGTTTGAAGCAGCCAAGAGCCTACTCCCATTGAATATGAGGTGGGGAAGGGGAGAGATCCTATTTTTAGTGGAAAGAGTGTTAAAAATGTGTGGCCATGTTGATAGAACCACCACACGAACCAGCTATCACAAAAGTAGATGGTTGGGTGGAAGGAAGAATTGGCCTGGGCATGTAGTACTTTGCCCTAAGACAAAACCACACCCGCCCCCTCCAAATAAGTGATTAGTCTCTCAGTATATTACTCACAGTAAAAGTTCGATAAATACTAACTCTTGCTGTGGGTAACCTATTTTAGACATGTTTCCAGTAAGAAAGGCAGAAAGCCACAGTGTCCTATTTTGAATACCTATCCAACTACCTTCTCACTCCCTTTCTAGAGCACAGTGTTGAGAAGGGGTCACTATAAATAGTGTTGAGAAGGGCACACTATTTATTTCCAGCCAAGGTTTCAGCACCAATTCCCTGGTGAGCTTATTGGATCTTACGGAAATCTCTAGGATCTATGTAAACGTATAAACACAAAGACAAAAAGTAAAATATATCAAAATTCTTGTTAAATGGTGGCATTATATTAAATTGAACTATATGAAATTGCCAATATCCACTTGTTTTTAACTAAAGAGCAGTTTTAGATATTACAACCTAATATGCTACTTTTTTCTTCTGTTTATGTATTTGTCTGTTTATGTATTTGTCTACATTCTTTTCAGTGAATGTATATTATCTTCATGATTAGAAAAATAAATATTATTTACAAAGAACAAAGAAACCAGAGTATTTCAAAGAAGGCGTTATTTTTCTAATGGTGCTAAAATGACACATCGCCTCTGCAAATGCATAAAACACCAGAGCAGCTTTTAGATATAAAAATCTGCTAAAACACATTTTGAGAAACCTGAGTCTAACAAGGAGTATGTATCCTGAACCTGAGCAGGCTTACCTTATAAAACCAGGAGCCAGGTGTTACATTATAACTCTGTGACTCCAAGGGTAGACATTGGATTCTCTCGTGTTTTCAAAAACCCTAAAGCAAGCTTTTAGCTATGGGAAATGTTTGCAAAGAAGGCAGCTGGGTTCTAGTTTGACACAGCTGGGCTGTTTCCTCTGGTTTATATGGAAAATAGTTCACTGCCAAGGATGAGGGAAGAAAAAAGTTCACTTGGGCCATTCCAGAGGGTATTGGTTGGCACATTTCCAAATGGAGCTGGCCACCAGGTTTATGGGAATAGTAACTACACTGAAAGAAGGTACTTGCTTTCCTTAATATAAATTCCTGGAAGGGGAATCATTGGCTCAATGGAATAGAAATTTTTTAAGTTCTTAAAATATACTGCCAAAGTGTTTCCAGGAAAAAAAAAAAAGAAGCCTCATTATTAATTCTTAATAAAATGTTACCATCACTGAAGATTTTGAAGTTATATAGTTGGTGCCTTAAGAATTATACTTCACTAGGATACCCACGTTAGTGTGCTGTAAGGTATTTCAATTGCGGTGTTCTTCCTACCTATTTTGTGACCATTTTCTACTAAGGAGGAGACTGAATTATGCAGGCATTGTAGATTCCCTGTGATATACAGAGCGACTATAAGTGTACTCCAGCCTTCTTGATGCTGCTGTTGTTGCCTGAGGGGGTAGCTGCTATTATGGTCCTGATTTTAAGCAGTGTTTTATATCTTTGAATCATCCAAGTAAGTGAAGCTGAAGCTAGCCTGAGGTATAGCAGGGATTTGAACTCTGGTGTATAAACAATCATGTGCAGAGGCTACCTATTTATTGTCTCGCCAAAACGAATAAAAAATAAATAAAAATCTTTACAGTCCAAAATATTGAAACTCTTGTGTAACCATGTTGTGTTTTTGTCTTCAAAATAAAATGTTTGTACAGTATGTGGGAAATTTGCCTGCAACCAAAAATGTTAAAATCATTACGTAAATGTCAAGCTCTCTAAAACCAGTAGCCTTTTAAAAGTTTGTTTTATCACATTTAATTTTCATGTATACTAGACCTGCTTCACGTGTGTTTCATGTGTAAGTGTATGTTTTATTTGCTACTGGCAAATTGTTATGCCTTTGCATAATCCATGTATTAGAGAGTTCAGAGAAGATGGAGAGAAATAGAAAATAGAAGAAAGTAATTTCCACTTTAATTTCTCTATAATTCCATAACCTGCAAGGTTCATTCCTCTCAGAGTCTTACTTTCTTCTCTCTATTGTTGATCGTCTTGATCACTGCCATTTAGAACCATTCCCGACCTTTTCAAGGGAAAAGAACACAATGGTAAAATGTTGCCTATTGCATCTCTCTGCTTTCAGTATGGTGCCCCTCTGCACCCACTATGCTGTTCTCAGTGAGTTTGAAAATGGATGCCAGTTAATAAGTCATTATCTCTTATAGGGATAGTTACAATTTAACATTAGTTCCTTGAAGGCAAATAAATGTTCTGAGGATCTTAAAAAAAAAAAAAAAAAAAATCAAGGCCTTCCTAATTAGAGTGCAGATTTTAAATATAGGAGAGATAATTTTAAGGAGAGTTCTTTCTAGTGTTCTGTAAATTAGCGATTCCAAAATCTATAGATTTTGGAACTCGCTACATACTATTGGTCTACAATATCCTGAATCAACCTTTCTCCAATCCCGAATGATGAAAAACTCATCTGGTTATCCCTGATGATTAGCTGTGTGTGCAAACTACTGTCTTAAACCACCAAATTCTGTTCAAATTCCACCTGTTTCCAAAAGCCTTATCCAATATCAGCATCCCCTCAATTCTGTCTCCATAAGGAAGACTTAGAGTTACAAATATGTGTTCCCAATACACCTTGAGAGTAAGTCTTTGTAGGACTAATGACTCTGCATTGTGATTAGAAATGCTGTATCCTTCTAACTCTTTAGACATGGACTCCTTAAGATTAGTCACCCTGAGTTGGTGCTTAATAAATGTCTATTGGATGGATGGATGGATGGATGGATGGATGGATGGATGGATGGGTAGATGGATGGATGGATGGATGAATTAAAATAGTTCAGTGCCTATTTTGCCAGTTTTTTTTTTTTTATAGCTGACCCCATGAAGGACACAATAGATTGAGAAAAACTCATGTATAGGTATCCTAAATGAGAGAAAACACTAAGGTAAGCAGCATAATTCGAAGTTTGAACTGAAGTTTGACAGATACATTTTTCTTATACATATTCTTTACCCCTAAGTTGTTGTGGCATATTTTATCACTAGGTATTTCATGAAATTGGCGAGTTTGAATTTAAAACTCATGCTTGGTATCTTTTTCCTGTTATCACCATTTCTGAGTGAGGGAATGAGGGGAGAAGCCATAGAAATCTCTGAAATGTCATAAACTATGACAAGTCAGTCATAGTCTATCAGTTGGAGAAAATAATGTTGCTGGTGAGATGCAGACCATGAAACCATCAAGAACCCACAAGCAAACCAATTTAGAGAAAAAAGCATGAAATAATTTCTTATCTCAGTTTGAGAACAACACCTTTTCCAGGAGGTTTGTTATGTAACGTAGATCTGCTTTCACTTTTTGGGGACCGGCCAAGACTGAAAAGGGAAGTGCCAGCCCAGTGGAAGGAAGAATGTTCTTTTGATATTGCCAGCCATTACCAGATATGGGAGTGCAAAACAAGCCAATTCTCCCAAGATTTATAGTTATGTCTAGCTTGTTGACTCAAGCAGTTTGGAAAAGCTTCAGAATATAGTTCATCCAAACTAACCCAGACTACAACTCTGTGAAGGAAAAAAAAAGGTAGAAATAATATGCACGTAAATACTATTAGAGACAAATTATTTTGATTCTAAATCTACAAAGATTCAAAAAAAAAAAAAAATACTGTGACCAACACACATTGGACTACCTAAGATGTAACAGACCATTCTGTTAAAAATAAATGTGTATGATTATTGTCCAATTACTTCTCTGGGTTTGCATGGCAAAAACTATAGTAGGCAAAGGACTAAGAAAATATTATGCTTCTAAATGACTTAGAAGGGATATTTCATCCCTAAACTCAGAGAATCCATGAAAACGTCACACAGGATCCTTGAAATTATAATTATATATTCACCATATTCTCAGAATTTATATTATGTCTTTCTTGCAATGGTATATAATTTTATAGGATCTCTTCACTGAGACATCAAAGTATTAGCTTAGCACCTGAAAGAACAATGAAATATTTGTTGAATAAACTGTATGTATCAGGCCTTCTCTCAGGTTCTGGCAATATGCTGTTGAATAAAGCAAACAATTTCCCTACCCTAGGTCTCTACTTAGGTTCTATGAAGAGATACAGATAATAAACAAGTAAAGAAATAAATACCAATGATAATGATGGATTGCAAAGAAAACTATCACAAGAAATGAGTAGAGGAGTGGAAAGGGGCAGAGAGTTAGGGATGCAAATAATTATTTCAGCAAGACACATACTGTCCTAGTGCATTCAGGCAGCTATAACAAAATGCCATAAACTAGATGGCTTATAATCGACAGAAATTTATTTCTCACAGTTCTGGAGACTGGGAAGTCCAAAATTCAGGCACTGGAGAGGGCCTGTTTTCTCATGGATGACACTTTCTCACTGAGTCCTTACATAGTGGAAGGGGTGACCTAGCTCGTGGGGTCCATTTTATAAGGGCACTAATCCCTTCATGCTCTAATCACCTTTCCAAGGCCCCACCTCCTAAGAGTATCACCTGGGGGGTTAAGATTTTTAATGAATGAATTTGGGAGGGACACAAACATTGGCCACAGTGCAGACCCAGAAACATCTATTTTGCTTTAAGATCATCAAAGTCATCAGTGACACAATTTTTTAAGATCAAATTTTGATCTTTGAAAATTCACTCACTAATGTAGATTTCACTGTTTCTTCTTTGTGGTAAATTTTTGAGGTATGAGAAGTCACCGTGGGGAGAGGTGGGTTGAAGAGGATATCAAAGAGTTGGCATCACTTTTATTTTACTTCTTATTTGTCCTAGTGAACATATTTGGAGAATAGATCTCATAATTGTGTGCATAATTAAATAGATACACAACAACTTTTAAAGGTTTTTGGTAATGAGCCTACAACTTCAGAGTACGAATGAGAGGACATTCAGTGCATTCTCCTATAAAATACTGCTTTGATTTTATATCCTGACTGAGGAAACAGGTGTTTTTTGTGCCAGAATATCGTGGTAACAATAAATGCTGAAGTGATGTTTTTCAGTAATCTGTGAGTGTTTGTGAGCCAGATTAAATAAATATTCCATCTACCTTTTAGCCCTGGCAGCCTAAAGAAGGCCTCCAAATGGATTTGTATGCACTGTGGTCTTTCATGGACTCTTACAGCTTAAGAGCTCGATGGGGCATTTAATTGATTCCAGTGAGTCAGTGTAACTGTCCAGATCCAAATAGTTTATGCCTTTTATTTGCAGTTCAAATAACTGTCAAATGCATCCTGTAAGGGATTTTAATATCATCATGACCTCACGGGTCATGCAAGTTAATATTAGTTCAGGTGCTATTTTATTTATTCTTTCTAAAATCATCTGCACAGATTTTTTTTTAGATAAAAACTTTTAATACAATAAAATACCCTGTACTTATATGATTCCTATGATATCCAGATTAGTCACCCTGATGCTGGCTTCTCAGTTTGTTAATGGTCATGTTGCAGGCAGCATAATGAATTATTGAAAGAAATTAAAGTTTTATCTTTGAAGACCGCTCATTAAACAAACAAAATAATTTATTTCCATACATCAGAAAATATGTACACATTAAAAGAAAATAATGCCATGCACTCACAAACTCAGTTGCTCATTATCATACAAACAGTGGGGAATAATCCAAAATGGTAGCCTGTGTGAAAGTCATTAGAATCTGGTTTGGATATGCATTCTAAGATTTTTCTTACTGAAGGTGATTCATACCTGGCCTGAAGACACCCACAGATGGGCTCAGAAGAGGGAAGGTGTATGGAGCAAGTCAAATTGCCTAAATTTTTTGGTGAAAGTGAAACTAACAAGAGACATAAGTTATCTTTAGAGAATCTAAATATGTAGATACATCTAAATATGCATTATCTCCTCACTGTGGAAGCAACTAAATAAAAGTTGAAGACCAGGTGCAAAGTAGTAGATGAATTTTAGGCCAGTGAACAATTAAAGGCAAAGCATGTTATGAATGTAAGGGACCACGAGTGGTTCATTTAAATGGATATGGAGGTTTTAAAATATGTTTCACCCAACACAACCTTTAAATCTACTTTCAACCTCTGTTGCTTAGAAAGCTTACAGTGTTCTTAGATCTCTCTAACTGGTAATACACAACAATTAATTATGAACACAGTTGTAAAGTCTTGTATACCCCTTATTAGAGTTTCACTAGGAGATATTCTGTGATTTAGTATGAAATCTAGGACTTCCACCTTTTCATTTTTTATGGTGTCATATAATGAAGATAGTGAGGATGATATTATAATAATTATTTCCAGCATAGTAAATGAGTTTACACTCATTAATATATTTCTTTATAACTCTGCCCTAGGTCATAAATACTTAAAGTACATGACAATTCAAAATACTTCTTAAAATCTGTAGTTATTTAATAGCTTTATAAAAGGTTGAATTGATAAAATACATCTGCTTCTTTTTGCATAAATTATCTTAAGTATTTAGAAAAGTATGTGAGGGAGTCTGAAATAAGATATATAGAAAAGCGGCACACATCTAGAATAGTACATTATTTTTTACTCTCCTTTTTTTTGGGGGGGGGGTATGTTTTCTGTGCAAGTGCTTAGCTTGATGTGCTGATGTGCTCTGGGACCATCCAAAACCCTTCTCAATACCACACCTTATTCTGGCGACTGAGCTGACAATTGTTATCATCATCCAGTTGACCAATTCTCTATACCGCCATTTCTGCGGTCCTACCTTAAGGTTATTAATAGTTTTCCTGGCCTGGTGTGTGGGGGCTCACTCCTGGAAACCGAGCACTTCGCGAGGCAGAGGCAGGTGGATCACCTGAAGTCAGGAGTTCGAGAGCAGCCTGTCCAACATGGCAAAACCCCATCTCTATTAAAAAATACAAAAATTAGCTGGGTGCGGTGGCAGGCGCCTGTTATCCCAGCTACTCCGGAGGCTGAGGCAGGAGAATTGCTTGAACCCAAGAGGTGGAAGTTGCAGCGAGCAGAGATTGAGCCATTGCACTGTAGCCTGGGAGAGAGAGTGAGAGACTGTGTCGAAAAAACAAAAAAAAAAGAAAGAAAGTTTTTCTCTGTTATAAATAGTCTGCACTCAATAACCTTGTGCTTAAACTATTCTACGTAATTGACTTTAAAAAAACCCAACACAAAATTAATATCTACTGATTTGAACCTAGAAGGTATACCTATTGAACTTGTTTTACTCCTATAAAATGGGAAAGGAAAATGTGGAAAATATTTGCCCTCTCTTAGTCACTACCTATCCGCTTCCCTCTTTTAATTTAAATTTATTGATGACAAGTAATATGCCTTTAAACTTTTGCATTTACTTTGGGTTGAGAATTATTCCCTTTATGATAGTCAGTAAAAGTTGGAAGTTTTAAACTGAATATGCAATAGTTTTGAATATTCAGCAAAGCAACACCTGTTTTTGTCTCCACAAACCACCGTGCATGTGAAGGATTTCACTGGCCCTCTTACACACAGCATCTGCTGCCAACAGGTGATGCATTTCTAGGGAGATCAGCCTTGCCAGAGGGATTTTCTCTTACTAACATCCTCTTTGCAGATGTGTATTCCCTGTATGTCCTGAATTATGAGGTCCTGGAAGGCAATTGCAATCACTGAGAATGACATGTCACACCTGGAATTTACCACTCTCCCCACAACTACACAATCTCTTATAGTTAAATGTCAAATCTAAGTTTATTTCTAAGGGACTTGTTTCTCTATATAGTCAAATACTAGTGCTGAATATTAGTTTAGCATAATGTTTAGCACTTTAAATACAGGTAGATGTGTAAAGATCCAACTAAACTATTTTATGATCAGACAATATTGACAAAATAATGGTATTTCGAGGATAGAATTAATGTTCCTATGGCATTTCATTATTTCTCTTGATATACAAATCTCTGTCTAACCTTAAATCAATTATATTTTTAATAAATAAGTAAAGTCACTAGGCGAGACTAAGAGCCCTACATAGTATATTGCATATAAAGGGAAAAAGTACTACATTTTTTTAATAGTGGGCACTGCTATGTACTGTATGTATGTTTATGAATACAGATGCTCCTCATGTTATGATAAGGTTACATCCAAATAAAACCATTGTAAATTGAAAATGCAATTAATACACTTAAACTATTGAACATTGTAACGTAACCTAATCTTCGTTAAACATGCTCAGACACTTAACCACAGTTGGTCAGAATAATGTGACAAAAAGCCTGTTTTATAATAAAATGTTGAATATTTCATGTAGATTATCAAATACTATACTGAAAGTGAAAACAAAATGGTTGTATGGGTACTCAAAATATGGTTTCTACTGAATGGATATTATTTTCACACCATTATAAAGTAAAAACATTATAATTGAAGCATCGTAAATCAGTGACCATCTATATATGTATATCTGTCCATATGCATATATACATATATATATGTCCACATGTGCTTTACAGTTTATTAAATCAAACCTGTGTCTACAACTAAATATCTAAAGTATACTTTTAGCTTAATGTTGTAAATGTATTATTATTAACTCTCCTATTTACCAGTGTAATGCAGTTTTTTGTACTTTCCTTCTACGGTATTTTAATGTTTTTATTTTTTGTTCTGTTTTAGTTAAGCTGAAAAGACCCCTCTGTTTGGGATGGTTTCAAAATTTTCATTATTTGCCTGAGAAAAGCTCACTGAAGAGTTTGATGATAATGTGTTTTAAATGCCAATTAAACTATGTCATTTAGAAACAGTTACATTGGTATATTACTTAGGAACAAGCCTTCTCCTCAATCATATTAACAGTTACACATAATCAAATACTTAATATTTGTAATTATATCATCCTTGATTTTCTTGCGGCTGAGTTTTGGTTCCATAAAGCGTCAAAAAAAAATTCAAAGTATGGGTAATTTAATGTATCATCACAATAGATTTTAGTTACTAGCTTTAAAAGGAACTATGAAAATATATCTCTTGCATAAAGAAACCAAAGAAGGGAACAATTTAAAAGATTTCAGTAAAAATCTTATTTTTCTAATGATTACCAAGGTGTGTAATTGCCATTTATTTATATTTGAACTGGAATAGTAACATAGTATAAATTGTATAAAGTAACCCAAACTTATTTATGGCATAGGTCACTAATACACACTACAAAAGTGAAAAATTTCTGAGAACAATTTTAAGGCATAGGAAAAGAGCACTACTAAAACGAAGTTCAAACACCATATGTGTGTTTAATGGCATCTAATAATAATAACTAACACTAATGTCAGACACTTTTCTAAGTCCTTTAACATGTATTGACTTACTTAGTCTCCATAGCAGCCGGATAGGACATGTACTATTATTGTCTCCAGCTCTCAGATAAAGGCACTGAGGCTAAGATAAATTAAATAACTTACTCTAAATAATGCAGTTAGCCAATAGAGATTTATACTCATGCTGTTTGAGGATTCAATGAGACATTTGATTTCTCAGAGAATATAGAAATTTAATCCTGGAAGTTAGTTTAGAGACTTTTCTCTCCAACTTTTCCCAAATGTATTATGTGATTAAATTCTGCCATAAAAACTTTTATAGTCTAATACATCAGAAAAAGTGCAATATAATATTTCCCCCTTGACTCATGGATTTACAGTGCAAAAGGGCATAACAAAGGATGAGAAGTCTTGAAGTGATCTGTTTCAATCAGTATTTGCCAGTCATTACTGATAAGAAATCTTTATTGTATCCACCTTTCACAGTCCTTAGAATTTGTGTTCCTTAGAACATAAATTTTGAGAAAATCTAGCCCTACTACCTGGCAGATAGAAAATTAAACCCAAAAATACCTTTGTGACCATGAAATCTTACCTCCCAATCATGTACATGTCCTAACTCACCCAGCATTTAAACCCATATGTAGGAATAACTGTTCTGCTATTTCAAGTTTCTTCTATATTCGGTCTTATTTAACCATTTGAACAAGGAAAACATCAAACAGTGAGGATCCATGGATAAAATAGATTGGTTATATTCTAGTTTATTTAATACAAATTACTCATAATACATATTTAATTTAATCAATGTTTAAACATTTTTGTTATTAAATATTCCATTTATCCTGAGGTATTTAACTTCTAAAAAATTAGAGAAAAAAAATAAACAAAAAACACCTAGAAAGTCTTGAGGTTCTAGAGAATCCATCTTTCAGGTGAGGACCATAGGCCATAAATACATTTCACCGTCTTACCTTTCTTGCATGATATTATGGAATTAATCATATGTTTCAACAAAATGTTATATACTGCATATTTTGTCATTTCAGTTCCTCCTAAGATATATGACATCTCAAGTGATATGACCATCAATGAAGGAACCAACGTCACTCTTACTTGTTTGGCCACTGGGAAACCAGAGCCTTCCATATCTTGGCGACACATCTCCCCATCAGGTAAAGTAGGAACGCATTGGTGTTGTTTGGGTTGTTCATTTTTCTCCTGTAACCTCACTTGTTCAGAACTTAACAGTCAATTTAATTTTTTGTATTTTATTCTTGTGGTAGGGAAAATACATTTACTTACTTATTTATTTATTTATTTATTTATTTATTTATTTATTTATTTATTTATGAGACAGAGTCTTACTCTGTCACCCAGGCTGCAGCTCAGTGGCGCAATCCATTCTCCCTGCAACCTCCGCCTCCCAGGTTCAAGCAATTCTCCTGCCTCAGCCTCCTGAGTAGCTGGGATTACAGGATTGCACCACCACATCTGGCTACTTTTTTTTTTTTTTTTTTTTTTTGTATTTTTAGTATAGATGAGGTTTACCATGTTGGCCAGGTTGGTCTCGAAATCTTGGCCTCAAGTGATCTGCCCAACTTGGCCTCCCAGAGTGCTGGAATTACAGGCATGAGCCATCGCACCTGGCCAAAATGTATATTTTTATACTTACTCTTCATACCTAAAGGCACTGCAGTTCATAAAAGTTAAATGGGCTTGTCACAGTGGCTCACTCCTGTAATCTCAGCACTTTAGGAGGCCGAGGTGGGCAGCTCATCTGAGGTCAGGAGCTCAAGACCTGCCTGGCCAACATGGCGAAACCCCGTCTCCACTAAAAACACAAAAATTAGCTGTGTGTGGTGGTGCATGCCTGTAATCCCAACTACTCGGGAGGCTGAGGCAGGAGAATCATTTGAACCTGGAAGATGAAGGTTGTAGTGAGCTGAGATCGCACCACTGCACTCCAGCCTGGGCACAGAGCAAGACCCTGTCTCAAAAACAAAACAAAAAAAAAAAAAAACCAAAAAAACAAAAAACATCAGCAACAACAAAGCTAACTGAATACTTTTCAGTCAGAGTCCAGAATAGAACTTATGTCTCTTGATTCTTAGTCAAGGTTATTTTCACTTTCGTATCCTGGATAATCACCAATCAATAGACAAAAGGATCAAATGGAAATATCACAAGAGAAATGTCATCATTTAAATGTGTAAGGGATTTATTCGAACAGCATTCACATGTTGATAGGTCAGCATGAACTGCTAAAGTAATCAGGGTAGAAGAAAGTTAATCAAATTATGAGTTTGCTGGTTCTGATTTCAAACTGCAGCTTTCAATCAAAGATTTTGGAGTTAGAATTCAATTTTAGTGATGAGGGATCTAAAAATCCAAGAGTTTATATAGCTTGTGCAGAACCGCATAGCTAGTTGAAATGAAATATATAACATGTTTATAGGTTTCCAGTACTTCTGCTATAGTGCACATCCTCCCACAGAGATTATAAATCAGTTTTAGGAAGTTGATCAGAGTCATTATCAAAACAGGTCTGTTTTCAAAGTCACAATGCTAACAGAATTATCCAGTTGTGTGAAATTTAACTTTGAACTACATAGCTTTCGGTGCACCCTGAAATCAGTGTGGTATTTTTAATAAATAGGACCCCACTTCATTTCAGATGAATGAAATTAGATTTTATTAGTTTCATATTTTTTTGTGAAAATAGCTTGAGCAAGGCTGGTGCAATGAAGCTGCTTTTAATGAAATCAGAAAGGCATATTTTATATAGGTGTAGAACGAGCACAATTGAAACATGTAATTTATCTGCTAATGTTTTCTTTAATATTACTTACCCTTAAGTGATTTTCAGTTTACTCATTTGTGCAGTGTGTCTAATGAATCTTACCCACACCACATGCTTAGTATTGGTATTATGTGAGAAAAAAATCAATATATCTGCAATATACGCTTATATAATATGCATTATGTCCCCTACAATATATCTGAAGTATGAGTGCGCTCTTGACTGCCAACACTTAACTCTCTAGAACCGCTAAAAAATCATGAAACTGATATGTGAGTGCTAAATTCATGGCAGGACTCTCCATGGGGTATAAGTGCAGCAAATTCAGAACAAGGAGTTATATACGTGTGTTCTTAAGACAAGTTCCTTATTCATCAAATCTGCCAATCCTTGTGCACATCTGTTAGCTGTGGTTACCACCAGCTAGTTTCTTACTTTCAAAAATTGCATGAAAATAATCCTCAACTATTGTGAGACTCAAAAAGTACAATAGGCATAAATGTGTTTTAAAAAGTAAAACTTAATATGTAAATGTGAAGCTGATTCTTAATCATCTTTCCAGGAGTTTAAATCTGATATGGTAATATAATTTTTGTAAGAGGGAAACACATAATCTCTATCTTCATATAATTTAAGATTAATATTATGGATTTAACTGTCCTGCTTTGCAGTGCTTGTTATTATGCACATTCTTCTTTTATAAAGTGGTTGGATACATTTTAGTTTAATTAAATAGGAATGTTGGTTAGTGAAGTTATTAGAATAATGATAATGGATAACATCATGAAACTGAAAGAAGACAGATTGGGTTTATAAGTTAAACTGTGCATAGATTTGTTTTTCTGATCCTGCCATACTGAGCAAATGAGTAAAATTAGCATAAATATTAACGATTATCCAATGAATAACTAGACTTGGAAGATATTTTTATAAACACTTGCAATCATTTCAAATTATAATTGATGAATGATCTACATTCAAATGCACAGCACCTAAAGGAAAAAGAAAACAACCCACAACACTGGAGTTCCTGCTTTAAGGAACATGTCCGATGATTCTATTAGCTTTTTGACTTATTAATTTATATTTAAAAGCAAAATTCAAAATTATGAACTTCATTGACCTCTTTGCATTTTGCATAAGAAACATTAATATTTTGCATGTTCTCAGCTCTTCTTTTGCTGTATCATGAAAGAAAATGTGTCCCAAAACAGCAGTTAACATGTGAACATGTTTAGTGTTAAAAGCAGATATAAAAATAAATACATAAATAAATGAAAACATATAGATATGCCTCGTGTCAATATGAGAAGTAATGACTAGTTCTTGTATGTGTCTGATTGATTTAGGGTTTTTACCAATGCCTATGGTAATTCTTGCTGACTCATTCATGGTCAATTCCAGTTTTAAAAATCAGTAATAAATGGTTGGTCACAGGATGATAGCTCCATAGAGCTTCACCCTAATTTATAGAAAAATGAGGCTGTGTGTTCAACCACATCACAAACATCACTGGAGCCAGCTAGAGTTGCCATTCTACTTTTTAACTCTTGCAGCTCAACTATACTTTCACCAAAAACAAAAAACTCGCCTTTCCTGAGATGTTTCTGGATATGTGAGCTTCCTTACAGTTCACCTTATCAATGATTATTTCTTTTTTCTGTTCTATATTTGAGAATTAAATGCAAATTTATATTTTAAAAGGTTACAGAAATCAGAGAATATTCTGTATCCTTTACCCAGTTAGATTCATAGAGATTTTCTCAATTTGCTTCATCACTTTCTCTGTGCCTAAACTAAGTATATACATGTATATATTTCACTGAATCAGTTGAAAGCAAGTTGCATACACCTTGGCCTTTTTTATCTCTAGATATTTTTTATCTCTAGATATTTCAGCGTTCATTTCTGAAGAACAGACATTTTCTTTACATAGCCACAGTAATTTTTAATTTCAGTAAATTTAACATTGGTATCATACTTGTATTCAATTAATCATCCATATTCCAATTTGGTCAACTGATACAATAGTCTTTTTTATAGAATACTTTTTTGACTAGTACAGAATCCAACCCAGAACTCTGTATTACATGTAGTTGACGTATCAGTTTAGGCTCCCCTAATTTAATTTTTCAGTCTTTGTCATTACGGAACATTGACTTTTTTTTTTTTTTTTTTTTCAGCAATGTATACACTCCCCACCCTTCCTTGTTTTTTGGAGATGACGTCTCACTCTGTCGCCCAGGCTGGAGTGCAGTGGTGTCATCTTGGCTCCTTGAGACCTCCACCTCCTGGGTTTAAGTGATACTCCTGCCTCAGTCTCCCAACTAGCTGGGATCGCAAGCGTACGCCACCAGGCCCAGCTAATTTTTGTATTCTGAGTGGAGATGGGGTTTCACCACATTGACCCCTTTTTAAATAGAATATTTCTCTTTTGTGGGTTGTCTCATATTTTCTCATGAGATTTCTAGTTATGTCAGTACAGAAGTAAGTGAAGTTGTATCCTTCTCAGGGAATCAGATCCGGAGTCAAATAATATTCATGTGTCCCTCATTTGTGATGTTAATTTCAATTAATCAGTGTGTTATCTGCTTTCCACACCATATAGTTTATTCCTTTTTCTTCCCTATGCTACCAATAAACAGTCTGGGAGAGATTTTAAGACCGTGACATCCAAATATCTGCTCTATGTCAACTCTGCCCTTAGATTTGACATTGTTGATGATTCTTTTGCACTCAACCTTCACTCTGATGATCAAACTGATGATTTTTTCTAGATGGGGCAGTCCTTCTGCTTTTACTAGTTAGCACTTGACATTCTACTGTAGAATTCCCCTTTCTCCTATTTATTATTTGTTTGTTTACTTTTATGGCATGAACTCGTGGATTCACAATTTATTTATTTATTTTTTAAATTTATTATTATTATTATTATTTTTTTGAGACGAAGTCTCACTTTTGTCCCCCAGGCTGGAGTGCAATGGCACAATCTCGGCTCACCACAACCTCCGCCTCCCAGTTTCAAATGATTCTCCTGCCTTAACCTCCCGGGTAGCTGGGATTACAGGCATGTGCCACCATGCCTGGCTAATTTTGTACTTTTAGTAGAGAGAGGGTTTCTCCATGTTGGCCAGGCTGGTCTCCATCTCCTGACCTCAGGTGATCCACCCACCTTGGCCTCCCATTTTTGTTTTATTATACTTTAAGTTCTGGGGTACATGTGCAGAACGTGCAATTTTGTTACATAGGTATACACATGCCATGGTGGTTTGCTGCACCCATCAACTGGTATTTCCCCTAATACTATCCCTCCCCTAGTCCCCAAGCCCCTGACAGGCCCCAGTGTGTGATGTTCCCCTCCCTGTGTCCATGTGTTCTCATTATTCAACTCCCAATTATGATTGAGAATATGCGGTGTTTGGTTTTCTGTTCTTGTGTTAGTTTGCTGAGAATGATGGTTTCCAGCTTCATCTATGTCCCTGCAAAGGACATGAATTCATCTTTTTTATGGCTTCATAGTGTTCCGTGGTGTATATGTGTCACATTTTCTTTATCCAGTCTATCATTGATGGACATGTGGGTTGGTTCCAAGTCTTTGCTATTGGGAATAGTGCCACAATAAACATACGTGTGCATGTGTCTTTATAGTAGAATGATTTATAATCCTTTGGGTATATGGCCAGTAATGGGATTCTGGGTCAAATGGTATTTCTGGTTCTAGATCCTTGAGGAATTGCCAAATTGTCTTCCACAATGGTTGAACTAATTTACAGTCCCACCAACAGTGTAAAAGTGTTTCTATTTCTCCACATCCTCTCCAGCATCGGTTATTTCCTGACTTTTTAATGATCGCTATTCTAACTGGCATGAGATGGTATCTCATTGTGGTTTTGATTTGCATTTTTGAAAATCTTTAATGTTTTTGTTGGTCAAATTGTCCCTAGTTTGACCAGTAGGAGTCACACTAAATCTGTCTCCTGTGTCTTTATGACGTTAACCCATCATTTTCTTTACTTCTATGCTTTCTGGCATAAGAAAATACAATAGGCTTATCTTTTCTGCCTTACTTCTGGAAACAACCATTTCATTTAACTTTAATTGATTTTATACCATACGCTTGGAGTTAGAATCATTATTTTTTGCTTTAGAAATGTAACTTTACTTAACTACTTTATAGTAAAATTATCAAAGACTCAGAAGTCTAGGCTACATCCTATGATATTCCGCTAAACCACAGTAAGACCTTAAATAACTTCAGGGTGAGGGATAGAAAAGATATTTTGTCTGGCTTTATCTAACAAGAAGCCTGGCACAGAGCTTGTAATCTGTGTGTATGCAAAGAATGCTAGAACTAATAAGAAAAATATTTATCTCCAGGAAAATATAGGAGGGTAGTTGTCCTATGACTAGGAATACAAGTAGGCTCATAGATCTTTACATGTGATCCTACTGCTTTTGTTCATCTATGACTGGTTCTTTATCTGTTTCAAATTTTTCAAGGCTTTCTCAAAATTCCAAGTATGAAGTGTATGATTTCATTTCTACCAGGAATTTACTTATGAGATGGTGCCAGTAGGGCTTAGTGATTAAGATAATGCATTTTGATGTCAGTTGAGTTTGAGATCCAGATCTTCCTCTTACCAAAGGTAACATCTCAGAAAAAAATGTTAACTTCCTTAAACTTCAAATACAAAATGGCAATAACAATTGTACCCAATTCATAGAACTGTTATATGAACAATAAATGGAATAGTATGCAACATTGGACAGAGTTTATGACTTACAAACATTTCATATTCTTAGCTGTTAATATACTTCTAAAATGTGTTTAAATTTTTGACCAGTGTATTAGTTTATTCTCACGCTGCTAATAAAGACATACCCAAGACTGGGTAATTTATTAAGGAAAGAGGTTTAATTGACTCATGGTTCCACAGGACTGGGGAGGCCTCAGAAATTTACAATCATAGTGGAAGGGGAAGCAAAACTGTCCTTCACATGGTGGCATCAAAGAGAAGTGCCAAGCAAAATGGGGGGAAACTCCCTAATAAAACCATCAGATTTCTTGACAACTCACTCACTATCATGAGCGCATCATGGAGGTAACCACCCTCACCATTCAATTACCTCCCACCAGGTCCTTTCCAACAACACATGGGGATTCTGGGAACTACAGTTTGTGATGAGATTTGGGCGAGGACACAGCCAAATCATATCAACCAGATAGAATTTGTAACTCTGTTCCTGAAATTAAGGGCCCTCTTTATGACTCTTGAAAATGTAATTCACATAGCTGCTCACAAATGAATTTACCATGAAGGTAAAAATCACTGTAAACTTCTGGAGAATATTGACAAGTATACATGAGGCTTCAGATTTTAAAAATAAAGAAAAAATTAAAATTGTATTACACAGTATTGTATTAATAAGCCTAGAAATAGTAAGAAAAAATAAAAAAAAAATTAAAGGAAAAAAATTTAAATTATAGACATGTGTATTAGTCCATTCTCCCATTGCTATAAAATACCAGAGACTGGGTAATCTCATAGTCATGGTGGAAAGTGAAGGGGAAGCAGGCATGTCTTACAATGCTGGAGCAGGAGAAAGGGGTCAGGGGAGGTTCTACACTCTTTTAAACAAACAGATCTCTTGAGAATTCTATCATGAGAGCAGGACTAGGGCAATGGTGCTAAACCATTTATGAAAAATCACCCACTTGATCCCACCAGTTCCCACTAGGCTCCACCTCCAACATTAGGGATTACAATTCACATGTGACTTGAGCAAAGACACAGGTCCAAACCATATCATTCCTACACTGACACCTCCTAAAAATCTCATGTCCTACTCACATTTTAAAATGCAATAATACCTTCTCAACAGTCCCCCAGAGTCTTAACCTTATTGCATCATTAACTTAAAAGTCCAAAGTTCAAAGTTTCATCTGAGACAAGGCAAGTCCCTTCTGCCTATGCACTTGTACAGTCAAAAAGAAGTTAGTTACTTCCAAGATACAATGGGGTATAGGCATTGGGTAAATATTCCCATTCCAAAAGGGAGAAATCAGCCAAAAAAAAGGGAGGATACAGGCCCCATGCATTTCTGAAACCCAGCACTGCAGTCATTAAACCTTAAAACTTCAAAATAATCTCCTTTGACTCTATGTCTCACAGTCAGGACACACTGATGCAAGGGCTGAGTTCCCAAGGCCTTGGGCAGCTCTGCCCCTATGGCTTTGTAGGGGTCAGTCCTTATGGCTGCTCTCATGGGCTGATGTTGAGTACTTGCTGCTTTTCCAGGTGTAAGGTACAAGCTGTCGGTGGATCTGGGGCCCTCTTCTCACAACTCCACTAGGTAATGCCCCAGGGGGACTCTGTGTGGCGGCTCTGACCCCACATTTGCCCTCCATACTGCCCCAATAGAGTTATTCATGAAGGTTCCATCCCTGTAGTGGGCTTCTGCCTAGATGCCTGGATATCCAGGCTTTTCCATTCATCCTTTGAAATCTAAGCAGAGGCTTCCAAGCCTCAACTCTTGTACTCTGTGCACCACAGGCTTAACACCACATCAAAGCTGCCAAGGGTTATGGCTTGCAGCCTCTGAAGCAGTGACCTGAGCTTTATATGGGCTGCTTTGAGCCATGTCTGGAGCTAGAGTGGCTGGGATGCCGGGAGCTATGTCCTAAGACTGCATAAGGCAGCTGGGCCCTGGTGGCCCACAAAACCATTCTTCCTTCGTAGGTCTCCAGGTCTGTGATGGGAGGGGCTGTCATGAACTTCTCTGAAATGCCTTTGAGGTGTTTTCCTTATTTTTCTATCAGCCTTTGCCTTCTTTTAAATTATGCAAATTTCTGCAGCCATCTTGAATTGCTCCTCTGAAATGGGCTTTAGTTTTTTGCCACATAGCCAAGCTGGAAATTTTCCAAACTTTTACGCTCTGCTTCCGTTTAAAATATAAAAGTTCCAGTTTCAGGTCATTTCTTTGCCCACACATAGAAGCATATATTGTTAGAAGCAGCCAGGCTCCTTCTTGAACACTTGGCTACTTTAAACTTTCTTTTGCCAAATACCCTAAATCATCATTCTCAAGTTAAAAGTTTCACAGATCTCTAGAGCCTGGCTCTTTGCTAAAGTGTAGCAAAAGTGTCCTTTACCCCAGTTCCCAATATGTTCCTCATTTCTATCTGAGACCCCATCTGCCTGGATTTCATTGTCCAGATCACTATCAGCACAACCATTCAACAAGTCTCTATGAAGTTCCAAATTTTCCCTCATCTTCCTGTCTTCTTTTGAGCCCTCCATACTCTTCCAACCTCTTCCCATTACCCAGTTCCAAAGTCAATTCTACATTTTCAGGTATCATTATAGCAATGCCCTCCTCCTCAGTACCAATTTTCTATATTAGTACATTCTTGCACTGCTATAAGGAAATACCCAAGACTGCATAATTTATAAAGAAAGAAGTTTAATTGGCTCCTAATTCTGTAGGCTGTACAGTAAGCATAGCAATTTCTGCTTCTGAAGAGGCCTTAGGAAACTTACAGTCATGACAGAAGGCAAAGGGAAGGCCTGCACATGTTACAAGGACAAAGCAAGAGCAAGAGAAAGAAAGGGGAGGTTCTCCACTCTTTTAAACAAGAAGATGTCATGAGAACTCTGTCATGAGAACAGCACTAAAAGGATGGTGCTAAGTTGTTTATGAAAAACTCCCCCCATGATCCGGTTACCTCCCACTAGGTCTACCTCCAACATTGAGGATTATAATTCCACATGAGACTTCGGTGGGGATGCAGATCAAAACCATATCAAGGATATAAAATATCTAGAAGCATGTTGAAAGCCATTTAAAAATATTCACTTATTTGTGGCTATTTATTTTGATGTCTATTTCCAAGTTCATTTATTTCTATTCTTTGGTAACTGGAATATCCAGACATGTTTATCCTTTAGCCTGGTGGCTTTTATTAATTGACAAAGGTGTTATTGGCTCTGAAACTAAACATGTGAGCACAACACTAGGCTATATGTCTCAAACTCTTTTTTGTCTAATTTCCATATTCTTAATGTTTTGATAAGGCATTACTACATTATCATAGGCATTAAGGCTATTGCCTAACTCAAGATAAAGAATGCTCAACTTATGTTCTTTTTCTCCTGCCATGTTTGAGATTCCTCTTCTTCCTATTTGGCAGATCCTTATTTTATTAAATGTTCTCTTTTTCTTATGTTTTTAACTTTTTCCTTTCTACTGACCCTATCCTGCTCACATTTAGAAAGACTCAGGTCTCTTATTTCTTAAATAAATCACTCGACACTGCTCACTTTTGTTTAATAAACAGTCATTGTTCACTTATAAAGGAGACTTCAAACAAGTGATCTAAGGCATAGGGACAGAATCAGAATGCCATGATTTTAAGGACCCAAAAGATGAAAACCTTTTTAGGAATAGTGAGTAGTGAATAATGTCAATCAGGTCAAATAAGATACAGACAATATAGATACCTCCGGTTAAGTATTTTCATGGTCAGTGAGGCAATTCAGTGTCATAATGGGAGAGAAACAATATGAAAGATTGGAGTAAATGAAGAACTTAGATGTGGAGGCATATTAGATTGGTGCAAAAGTAATTGTGGTTTCAGATCGTGAATTTTAAATCATCATAACTAGGCTCAAACACACCTTTATTAATCAAAATTGGAACCATTAAAATCAACACACCTTTGCCAATGAAAAATAAGCTTGTTTATTCTGAAGCATAAAATAAGAAAAATCCTTGCTTTGGGAGTCAACAAACTATTGGAAAGCATTTTCTGCATCCTGCTTGTTGTGGAAGTGTTTTCCCTGCAAAAAGTTGTTGAGATGTTTGAAGTAGTGGTAGTCAGTTAGCAAGAGGTCAGGTAAATATGACAAATGAGGCAAAATTGTGTAGCCCAATTCATTCAAGTTTTGAAGCATTGGTTGGGCAATGTGCAGTTAGGCGTTGTCGCAGAGGATTGGGCCAGTTCTATTGACCAATGCTGGCTCCAGGTGTCGCAGTTTTCAGTGCATCTCATTGATTTGCTGAGCACAGTTCTCAGTTGTAATGGTTTCGCCGGGATTCAGAAAACTGTAGTGAATCAGACTGGCAGCCGACCACCAGTGATCATGCCCTTTTTTTGGAGCAAGTTTGGCTTTGGGAAGTGCTTTGGAGCTTCTTCTCGGTCCAACCACTGAGCTTGTCATCACTGGTTTTTGTATGCAATCCACTTTTCATTGCACATCACAATCCAATTGAGAAATGGTTTGTTGTTGTTGCATAGAATAAGAGAAGATGACACTTCAAAATAACCATTTTTTTCTGATTTTCGGTCAGCTCATGAGGCACCCATTATCAAGCTTTTTTTACCTTTCCAATTTGCTTCGAATGCAAAATGACCATAGAATAGTCAATGTGGAATTATTCGGCAACTTCTCATGTGGTTGTAAGAGGATCAGCTTTTATGATTGCTCTCAATTGGTCCTTGTCAACTTCCAACGGCCGGCCACGACACTCCTCATTTTCAAGGCTCTCATCCCCTTTGCAAAACTTCTTGAACCACCACTGCACTGTACATTCGTTAGCAGTTCCTGGGCCAAATGCCTTATTGATGTTGCGAGTTGTCTCTGCTACTTTATGACCCATTTTGAACTCGAATAAGAAAATCACTCGGATTTGCTTTTTGTCTAACATCATTTCCATGGTCTAAAATAAACGTAAAATTAACTGCAAGTAATAAGTCATTAGTAAAAAAAAAAAAAAAAAGGATTTTTATTAAAATTATTTATAACATAATCACATTTATTAAAGCATGTATTCCAATATCAAACAGCAACTTCCAACAATGCAAAAACCACAGTTACTTTTGCGCTCACCTAAAATAAATATGCATCCTACTAGTCAAGGTAGAAATTTGGTTTTTCTACCTTTCAATATGTTTTTTCTTCTACTAAGAATATGTTTGTCCTTTTATTCAATTGACAAATTCCTATTTATTCTTCAGTTTTTTAAAAAATCATTCCTAAACATTCCAGGAAAAATTGTGTGTTCCTTCTTCCATAGTTATATAGTACTGCATGTCACCACTTGTGTGGAATTAACTTTCTGAATTGTAATAATTAACTTTATTTGTCTTTGATCTCATGGGTCAGGGGACTCCTTTTGTTTAGAGATAATCTGTTCTTCTTTATACTACACGGCTTAGCACAAGGCTTGGCACAAAGCAGGGAATCTGTAAACATTGCTGAACCAATGAATGTGCCTCTTTGTCTTTGATTCCTACATGGCTTCTAGGAACTAGAGATAAAAATTGAGATGGAGATAATGAGATATTCACACAAGCAAGTATTTTTTTTTTTTTTTTCCTGATGTTTTCTCACTTCTATAGCTTTAATATGGCTACACCCCATTAACATAACTCACACCAATCAATTTTAGCCAATATGGTTTAACTAACTTTTTCTTTACCTTCCATACCATACGCAATGAGGGAGGTATTTTCATGTACTTATCTCATTTAACCCTCAAAACCAAACTTCTTGTACAGATGAAGAAGCAGTATTTTCTATGTTTTTCACAAGTATTGCCCTGGATATACCTCAGTTATAAGTTTAATATTGTAAACTGTCAATCAAGAATACAAAATAGTTTCTGAAGTAGGAGATTTTAAAGATGTTGAAACTGTTCAATGAGATTTACTTCAGAATAAACAGAGTAAACAAAATAAAATAGTCTGTAGACTATGGATCAGTAACTTAAAGCCTTTGGGCCAAAGTGTCCTGCTGTCTTTTTTGTAAGTAAAGATTTTTTTGGAAAATCACTATGCTCATTCCTTTATTTATTGTCTATTACTGCTTTAACTCTACAGCAGTAGAAGTGAATAGTTGCAACAGAGGCTATATGGACAGCAAAGCCTAAGTTACTTACTATCAGGTCCTTTAAAAAATATTTGCTGACTCCTGCATCAGATATTTTAAAAGACGTTTAGGTCTTAAGTTTTGTTTCCCAGCTGAGATAAATAGATTTAGCATATTAAAACTTCCGTAGCTATCTTAAATACAGCCTTAAGACAGCAAATGTTAATTCCTAATTATCTGAAAAACTAGGAGACAGTAAAACATGAAAATTATGAGCTAAAATCTGTGAACACTGCTGGGATCTATTGTTTAAATTAATTATGAAAATAGTTTAAGTCACTGCAGTTATATACCAGAAAGCGTTATTTCTTATTAGTGCTCTCAATTCTATTGCCTTTCCTCTTTATTCAAAGGAAGCCTTCTTAGAAATACTGAGAGCTGGTCCAACACCAAGTGTGTTATGAAGAGACTGTGTACATGTACTTTTTCCATGCTGGCAGCCTCTCACCCAAACACTGTAATTCTTTACGAACCTTGCTTCAGGTTTGCAATCCTAACACTACACTCTGCTCTTTGATGTTAGTAGAAAAAAAAAAAAAATCAGTAAAACCAGCAATTTATGCTGATAACATTTCAACAATACCAGATCTTCAGATTACAAACTATGGTTCTAGTTCCATTGCAGAGTTGCATTCCATGTGGAGCTTTTGTGAATTTCCATAATGACCTTACATAATGGATAATTATATAATGAATGAATCTACATAATGATGGCAAGTTAAACTTTCATCATAAGATTCCACACCAATAATTTATATACGCAGTTAAAATTGTCTCTTTTTTCTGAGAGTGTCCCTTATAAATCTAACTTTTATTTGTCTGTTTCCAAAGTCCCCTCTACTTCTAACCAGTAAGGGGTGAGCTATGTTAATTTTTAAATTCAGAGCTGTTAATACCTGTGATTTGAATAAAGAAAATTTCTAGTATTTTAAGACACATATAGTGCCAAACGATGGGCCTCATGATATGATGAATCATTATTTAAAAAAAAAAATCCACAATACTTTGAGGAAGGTGCTTACCCATAAAAAAACAAAAAGCAGGAACCCACCAAACATTTCACAAAAGATCTTTCTTTTTCTTATGGAATTTTATTTTCTGAGAGAGCAGGGGCATTTAAAAAATGACATGCCACGTTATGTTTCCCCTTGGTGGACTGAATCTGGGGAGCAGATAATGCTTAATGTTAGACTATCTGCATTTTGTGAATTCGATTTTTTCAAGAGTCTTTCCCTTAGTGATCTTCATATCATGTTGCATGCATAGGGAAAGTAGTAAGTACATAAGTGGTTATATCTAAACAAGTTAGGAGCGTGTTTAGAAGTTATTATCTTGGGCCAGGCATGGTGGCTCACGCCTATAATCCCAGCACTTTGGGAGGCTGAGGTGGGCAGATCACTTAAGGCCAGGAGTTCAAGACCAGC
>NC_045434.1:150384237-150389465 GCF_002776525.5 Piliocolobus tephrosceles
GCGGCGGCGGGAGGTAACGAGGAGCACAGAAGAAGGAGGTGGTAATAATGAGCGGCGACCACCCTCACCCCCGCCGGGGGGGGGGACAGAGGCAGACCAAAAAAAAAAAAAAAAAAAAAAAAAAAGCCCGGGGGAGGGGGCTCACACCTGTAATCTCAACACTTTGGGAGGCTGAGGCAGGCCTCACGAGGTCAGGAGATCAAGATCATCCTGACTAACAGGGTGAAGCCCCATCTCTACTAAAAATACAAAAAATTAGCCAGGCGTGGTGGCACGCATCTGTAATCCCAGCTACTTGGGAGGCTGAGCCAGGAGAATCGCTTGAACCCGGGAGGAGGTTGCAGTGAGTCGAGATCGGGCCACTGCACTCCAGCCTAGGTGACAGAGTGAGACTCCGCCTCAAAGAAAAGAAAAAAAAAAAAAGGTTTTATCTTGGAAAATCCAACCTTTACTTTGGTTATAAATTTCACACTAATTCATGCTGAGGTGGGACTCTACAGATGGAAATTCCATTCATAATATTAGATGGGTACTATAAGTATTCAGAAGGAACATTAGGTACTACCAGTGTATACAATGAGCCCATCTAATACTTATATTAAGTATTGTTTGTTCAGCACTTAGTATAGCCCAGGCACTGCTCTAACATAGGTTAACACATATTAACTAGTATTATTGTGAAATATTATAACTATGCAATACATTCAGGAGAAAAACCGCATGATGTTAATTTGAATGCAAGTGGTACTGATCATTTGAACCCCATAGCCAATGAAGGTATAATTTGATTGCTCTCACCCATAAATGTAAAGTTGTATTCATCAAGGCTAATTTTATACACAAATAAAACCTACTGGAATTTTGCATTGTACTTGGATCCTTATTGAAATATATATGAGTAAGATAGAGAAAATAACTTAATAATGATTTTTTAAAAATCAAGACCCAATGTGTCCTTGACAATTATAGAAAAGAGCACATGGTTGGCTTGTAGTAAAATATTATTAGAAGAGTTTTGACCCCTGGTGTAATAAAGCACTATATCAAATTTTTCTTCACTCAAAATGAGTATTTTGCTATGGAATATTAATTGTGCAACAGCTCATTTCAAAATTATGTTTTTCTTGGTTAACTTGACCATAATTAGGAATAATCATCACTAGTAGAAAATTATAATGATTATAATAATCTTGTACTATATATCAGTAAAATTATGTTAAACTTTTAATTATAATCATTCTCACTTTTAGTATGCTAAATCATTAAGATTCGGGCAAGTGAAACTACATGTTTTAAGCAATTACAGTTACACTGTAGGCATTTAATAAACATTTGTTACAAGAAAAATATTTTAGAATATTGTAAAATCTTAATGTGATTAATAAATGTATCTGATTAATCTTAAACATTAATAAGACTAATAATTATTTATACTCATAACCTACATGACTAGATCATTTTCTAAAGAAGTTACAGAATAAATATCATTTTTATAATTATTAGACTCCTATTGAAAAGGCAGCATTACATAGTGCTTAAAAGGACTATGGTTAGTACTTGGGTTACCTGGTTTCAGATTCCTCCTCTGCCATTCACTGCATGTGTTAGCCTGAATATATTTCTTAAGCTCCCTATGCTTCAGTTTCTTCATTTGCAAAATGAAGATGATAATAATAGCAGCAACGTAACAGAGTTGTTACACAAGAGATATTACAGGCAAAGAGTTAAAAATAAAAAAACTCATCCAAAATGAACAGCTTTAACGTTTTAGCCATTGTTATTAAAATTTCTCTTATACTTCATTTTTTACATAGAAGTTGTTTGAGGATAGATAATAAAAGATGGTGATGAATACTGTGTTCTTATGTGATAAAATCGGGTAAATTCAAGGTAATGATTGCCCTTCTAAACTGATGAAATTTTATTTTGTGTTTTGTTTTTGCTATATAAAAAGTATGAGAGGAGAATGTTTACTGGGCAATCACCAGAATGATTCTAAAAACAAAATTTTTCCTTATTCAGATTTCATAAACTCTGGGTAATGGCAGGGGAGGACAAGAAACACAATATATTAGAGAAGGGTTACATTTTTTAAGAGTTTTTTTTTTAATCTGGTTTCATTCTGTGCTATAGAAAAAAGCCTATCAAAATTAAGAACAAAAGAAAAGAATCTTTCACACAGCTGTAGATTCCTGAGTGGTTGGCATCAGAATAAAGGAACCAAGTCTCTCCGAGACTTCCATATAACTATTAACCTAAACAAAGCCAAAGTAAAAAGATGTACAGGATACTAGGACAAGAGGGCTATTAATGATGACGCCATGTTTTTCTTCTTATTATTATTAATTTGGCAAATTATCTAATCTTAGGTTGTTACGCCATCCAATTTTGGCCTGTTAAAGTTTCAAAAATTTTATGAAAAGTATTCTCTATCAGAAGACAGCACTTTGACTCTCTATAAAATGTCTCAAAGTGAATTTTGTCCAGAGGGAAGAGAGTCAACACCCATGAAGTGTCTCCCAACATAATACAAATATCTCACGAAATTGTGAAAGACTAATTTTGACAGATCGACAAAAGAGGTAAAATGCAACATTTACTGCACATAAATGCTGTATGTAAATTTTTCCCAAGAGGTCATGACTTAAAAAACTAGATTCATTGTATATTTTTTGTCTAAGGCTCTGTTTCACAGTAATCTTCAGAAATTTATAGAGAATATTATTGCATAAATTTATAAATTAATAACAAACCTTTCTAAAGTCTTGAGAACTTACCCTCAAAATATATAGGATTATGGAATTTATTAAACCAGTTTGTTTTTGAGGATTTCTTTCACCTTTCCTGTTAGCCAGTTTTTTTTTTTTTTTTTAATGTTCATTTTGCATTAGGTTTGAATGTAATTCAGTACCAGCCGTATTGTTTCTGGACTGTGCTGAAGCTCTGAAGATGTATTACACCCATGCATCATCATAGCATTGTCATTCTGACGATGTATTAGTGTAATACATCTTCAGAGCCCTCAAATGAGAAGCTGTCTGCGAGGAAAGGAGAGAGGAGCAAATTCAATTCAATTACAGTACAAAAGAACCAGTTGAAGAGAAGGAAAGAACGCCCAGAGCAAGATTCTCTGTGGAGTTGATTACAGCTGGGTATTTCATGGAAGTAGATTCCATTTTTTCTTTTGTGACATGACAAGAAATAACTAAGGATTTTGAACACATATCTATAGAGATAAAATGGCTTCTCAACCCTCGCTGTTTAACTCAGGAGAGGCCTGATGTGGGTTTTTTTGAGGCATTTGATTTAAGGGGAAGTTGTAAAAGCAATGCTATTTATTCAGTATATTAATCCACATTATATAGTTGCCCTACAGATTAGTTTACTAAAATGTGACATAAGTCAATAAGGAGTGCTACCCTTTCAAAACAGTCTTAGATGACACTTTTCAAATTTTCAGATACAAGTGAAGAGGAACAATGGCTGACTAAAAAGTGATCATCAGGCAACAAATGAGAGAACCAACATGTTTCAGCCAGAACCTGACTATTTCCACTAGATTCTGCAGCCTGGAGTTATCAATAAGTCTCCTTGCTAGTGTAACTTTTTCTTGGATATCTCTCATGTATTAAAAAACACAGAGACTCAATTTCATCATATGACAAATAAATCTGAGGCTTAAAGAGTTCAATCTAGACTTAACATGTTTTGCAAAAATAGATTACTTAAATAAAATACCCTTAACTCATTACATAAAGGTTATATTATAAATATTTATTTTACATCTATTTTCTTCAAAACTCATCTATTCAACACTTAACTATGTCAGACTTTGTGCAAGAATTTAAGTATATAGCAATAAAAGGAAAAAATATAGTTACCACCATCAAGGAGTTTAAAATCTTGCTGGAAGAGACATAATATGAAGAGTGAAAAAATTACACATTAACAATACAACAATGATGTATTTTTGCAGAGTTGTCTTTTAAACTGAGCCTTGAAGTTTAAGGACAGGAAGTTGCTAATTGATGGGAACAACATTTAAAATACTTGAAGACAAGACAAAAGTTGTTTTGTTCTAAGACTGAAGTCAGTGGTAACTGAACAAACTGAGAGGAGGGGAAGGGAGCAACTTAAGTTGGGCTTGGAGGTTAGTTGAGGCTGGACAGATCAAATAAGGATAATAGACCATGGTGAGAGATTAGGATTTTTTTTTTTTTTTTTTTTTTTTTTTGCCTAAATGCAAAAGGAAGTTATAGAAAGTTTTGGAGCACGTAAATGATGTGATTTAATTTTAATTTCTAGAAGATGTTTTTAGTGCTATGTAGAGAATGAGTTGCAGAGAAAGCATGAAGCAGAAGAGGGATATCATTTAGGAATCTACAGTAGTAGCTGAGATATTGACTTGAGGGCAATGACAGTAGAGGTGAAGAGGACTAGGGGCATCCCATAATATTGTACAGGTAAAACCAAAAGACTGATAGATTGGAGATGGGGAATGCCTCTTAGTTTTCTGGCTTCACCAATGTGGAGAATAGGCATGTCATTAAATGAGATGGGGTAGCATAGCGGAGAGGAGAAGGATATTTGAAAGAAAAATCAGAATTTCTGTTTTGCTATGTTAATTGTAAGGCATGTTAAACACTCAAGTGAAAATGTCAGTGAATAATTGGATATATGAAGCTTTTTCTCAAGGAAGAGGTCGGGACAATAAATGAAACTTGGAATCATGAATGTAAATCTGTCCCAAGCAGGCAGAGTAGACAGACAGCAGAGAACCCAAGGCCAGTATCTGAAGACTTGGAAGACAAGAGCAAGAGACTGAGAAAGAGTTTCCAGTGTGACAGATGAAGACCTAGAAGAGTGAAGCTCAGAAAGAAGAGGGGTTTGGTAATGAGAAAGTGATCTAATGAGTTAAAATATAACAAAAGATGTAATAAGATATATGGAAAGGTGTCTATTATATTTAGCAGCATGGAGATCCTTTCTGACCTTCATAAAAGCAGTTTCAGTGAATCTGTGGGAACTGGAGCCAGACTGGATGAGCTGAATAGGGAATGCAGGTGGGAATGGGGAGTTTTGTGGTGAGGTAGAGAAGAAAAATAGGATATTTGCTGGACTGCTGTTTAGGGTTCCAGATAGGGATGCTGTTCTAAGAGAGAGAATAGTAAGGCCGGGCACGGTGGCTCAAGCCTGTAATCCCAGCACTTTGGGAGGCCGAGACGGGC
>NC_045434.1:150389565-150414672 GCF_002776525.5 Piliocolobus tephrosceles
AAAAAAAAAAAAAAAAAAAAAAAAAAAAAAGAGAGAGAGAGAATAGTATGACAACCCAATGTATCTATCATTTGGCTTCAGCAGTAATTGATGCATAGCTAATTTTGTTCATCTAAACTGCCTCCCCAACTTAAGAGGGGATTTTTCCTTATTTAACCAAAAATATTTACGTTAAAAGGACCATAATAATAATGGACCATAAGCAATTGCAGAACACTGAAACTCTAATGTATCATACAAGAAAACGGACATAGTAGCAATTTTGAAGTGATTCCCTCTCCTCGTTTATATTTTCTCTGTAAGCCCACGATGTAGAGGTCTTCAGTGAGGCACTCTGTTTGACCAACACAGAGAGCATGAGGAGCCCAGCACCTCTGAGATGGGTACTGTGTGCTGGTCATTAGGTTCCACTTCCTCAGCTCTGCTACTGGAGCCTTTCCTGCCACTTCTGAGGAACACAAAGTTCCTCAACAGCAGCTCTTTCAGGAAAGCTTCAAGTCTCCTCTTTTTGATAGTACGTGCTCTCTCTCTCTCTTAGTTCCGTTCCATTTCTTTATCCTGAAATCGTGTGTGCTTTATGCTCAATTCATCACCCCAGGTGTCTGCTGCTGCTGACTGGGACTGTCACCTGGCAGTTTATTGCTCAAAGAAATCACCGTCATTTTCCTTTCCTTGTGGTCTGTAACAGGAGGTGCAGTCTTCGAAAAAGTCAGCATTTCTCTTCCCAGGTGTTCCTCTGCTCTCCAGCCGTCACATATTGCCAACTGCTCCTATCACCATTCTGAAATGTTACAGAACATATGTTGGATTCACAGAGTTAATCAGGAAGAAGGAAGAAAGCTATTGAGTCTAGTTGCCCGATAGTTAGGGAAAAAAAAAGTGCTTCTGTCTGCATACCTGTTGAATACAATTTGTACCGTAACAAGTTTACTTGCTCATTCTCAATAAGAAAAATACTCAAATACAATTTTAGCTAATAACTAAAAAAAAAAAAAAAATGTTTTGTATGATATACTTGATGAATTTCTTAGATCCTTAAATTTGTATTGAACCTCTCAAACGCTGCTTCTGTGATACTTTGTGTCCACGACTAGTCTAATAAAGTAATCTTAAAGTGATAAGGTAAAATTAAAAGTCTGATATAGGTAGTTTGGCAATGGAACTGGATTCCAACCTTTATTTGGCTCTGCAAATTTATACTCTTTAGGATTTCTTCCTACAGATGGAGGACTAATCAGATGTGAGGGGGTTGAATAGAATATGATTTCTCCAAACCCCACTAAACTGAAGAAGGACACATGTTAAGCTTTTCAATGCCCTGACATAATCATCTTTAATCACGATGTCTAGACTAAATAGCAAACATGCCTAGATTAAGATGTGCAATTCAAATTGTCTTTCACAAATTGTAGTTATACACTGCTCTTCGATTTTATTATTTTAAAATTATTCTTTTATTTGCATCTCTAAGACATTTACAAATTAGAAATCTACCCATGAAAAGTGATATGGACCTATTAAAGATACAGTGGCAGCTCATTCTCCGAATATAAAGAAGGGAATATATAACCACTAGAAAAATCAGAGGAGAAATCTTGTTAACAATCCCCAGGCAGAAGACATCTTGTTATCACTGATTCCCTATAGCAAATGATGGAAAGAGTAGTATCTAGGTCTATAATTACTAATTATAAGGACGATTATTATCATTCTGAATTAAGTATTGAGACATGGGCAAAAGACTCCTGAGATATATTACACCACTCACTGCTGCCACTTTTAAGGATTCATATGGGTGTAGTCAACACCATTTTTTATCTCTGCTAGAGTGCAAGATCTGTAAGAGCTGAATGTATTTCTACCTCGATCCTCATTATACTTACATATAGTACATGCTACATATATATATGTATATTTTTTTGAATGAATGATAAAACCCAGAATAATTAGGTAATTTTAGGTAATGATTTGAGGTCTTCTTTCACTACCCTTGATAGCAATACGATATCAGCAGTATCTTTGTGTGACTACTATTGTCTGCCAGGAAATATTTTAATTTTCTTAATTAAACCTCAAAAAATACCTATATTACAGGTGGTATTGTTTGCATTTTTGAGTGAAAGAACCTGAGACTCTTAGTATTTTATCATTTTCCCAAGGACTACAACTAGTATCTAAGTCGTAATTCACACTCAATTCTGATAGACCCCAAAGCCCAAGCTATTAACCATTACTAAAGGAAGGTAGAGAATGTAAATTACTAGCTACATGGACTTGCAAAAAAGTAGAATTAGAATCTCCAGTTCATGGGCTTACTATTGTAGAATAATTTTCACATCAAAATGACTGATTTTCTGGAAGAATTTCCAACATAGAGAGCTAAAACATAGAAACTGAAACCATGTTAAGTAGTGAATCCCCTTTTCCTGGAAATAGTAATAAAGACTGAATAATCTTTATTATTATAAATGTTATAATAATATTATAGGCAGGAATATTAGACAGGAATGTTGCCTAAGTGAACTCTGCCATTTATGAAAGTGAGAGGGTACATTACTGATTGATTCCATAGTATTTGATTTATAGACCAGAGAGATATTTCCTTTTAATGTGGAGAAGGTCTTTATTTAACCAAGAAATATATTAAAGAAAATTTTGCTATCTGCTCTCACCATTATTTCATAAACCAAAGATAGATTCACGCAAAAGAGGCAAACATGGCATACACTTAGAATAAAAGTAGCCCTATGCAAAAATGATAGTTGATAATCTTATATATTAATCTTTATGTGTTTGTTTGCCTAGTTAGCTGGCCAGTAAAACCAAAATTGTGTATTTCCTCTAGATCAAGAGTCAACAAACTACATGTGGGAAAAATTCCTTTCCCTGCCTATTTTTGTGTATAAAGTTGTATTAGAACATAGTCACACTCATTTGTTTTTGTATTGTCTGTGACTTCTTTCATGTGGCAAGAGCAGAGTTGAGTAGTTGCAACGGAAAACCTATGGCCTGCAAGTAAGAAAATGTTTACTACCAGGAATTTTACAAAAACAGCTTAGTGACCCCTTATAGAAATTATAAAAGGACCCCATCTCTTATTTAAAGAACTTGTTTCCTTCTCAGTATTACACTGGATATGGACTCTTATTGCATCTTAGAAGGCCAATACTTTTATTTTCTGGTTAGTACTTCCAGCATATTGTATAATTCCTATAGAGAAATGTTTCTACATTTCTTCTTCAACTAATTATTTAAATATATCAATATGTTCTTAATTTTGCCAATCCAATTAGCCAAAGACCCAGATGACCACTACATTTCCAACAAATTCTGTGACTTTAAAATTTCATATTCTCATGTGACAATAAATTTTCCATTCACATAATGTCCTCCATATCTATGTCAATAATAATTTTAAACAGAATTCTGAAATGGTATATCCTTGACTGCATTTTTCTATTGGTAGAGAAAATGTGTCGTCTGGCCTTCCCTTCAGGAAGCATGCTGCTCTGAGCCAATAGCCACTTATGAGACAGGCAATTTTTTTTTTCTTTTTTTTGGAAAAGGAGCTTGGAATTGGTACATTTACCTGGGAGGCCTGTGGGCCTCCATTGATTGACAGCCAGAGAAGCAGCTCTGGGCTGAATAGCTCCTGGGTAGTAAGGTAAAAGTCACTGTTTGACCAACATTCAATGGGTAGAGAAAGCACAAGAAACAAACAATGGGAGAAAAAAAGTTGTCAAAATCAATAAGGTCTCTGTTTGGGATTTGGGAAGTCAAACAATGGGGAAATGTGTGATTTTATAGTATTGATTTTCAGAGACATCCTCAACAGAGCTTCTTAAATTCCCTTAACAGGGATTCATTGTGTTAAATGTTGATCATTCACTGTTCTATGACTCAAATACTTTTCTTGAAGTGCTCAAATTATACTGAAATCTAAACTATCATAAGCACTATTTCTATGCTTTAGAGGTGAAATAAGTAAACTTTATAAATAAATTTAAAATTTCAGATTAAAATAACATATCTTGGGATGCTCATTACTGACCTTAGCTAAGAGTTCATCTCTTATTGAAGGCGACATAAAAACTGAAACTACTGAATTACTCAGTCATATGGACTATTACTCTGTGTAATATCAGGCTAAAAAAGGAATGCAGGCTAAAGAAAGAACAAAAACAACAAAACAAAGAATGATAGATTCATACCAAATATTTTACTATATTCTCACCCTTAAAATGAAAGTACACCTGTATAAGATCATCACTAAGGTATTTTGCACTCCAAAGTCCTTCAATTCTGTGAATCTAGTCATAAACTAAGTTCTATAGATGGAATATATAGCATTTGTTCTCATTATATTGTTCTAAAATACATATAAATCAATTTATATACATATGCACACACAGAACCATGGAGACTTGATGAAGACATTTTAAAAAATCTTTGGGGTAAAATAAAACTAAAGCTTCTTAAAAAATATGAACAATTAAGTAATATACAATAAGATGGTTTGGCTGTGTCCCCACCCAGATCTCATCTTGAATTGTATCTCCCACAATTCCCACATGTTATGGGAGGGACCCAGTGGGAATTAATTGAATCAAGGGGGTCGGTTTTTCCCACGCTCTCTCTTGATGGTGAATATATCTCACAAGAGCTGATGGTTTTATAAAGAGGAGTTCCCCTGCACAAGTTCTCTCTTTCCTGCCACCACGTAAGATGTGACTTGCTCCTCCTTCCTTTCTGCCATGATTGTGAAGCCTCCCCAGCCATGTGGAACTGTGAGTCAATTAAACCTCTTTTCTATATATATCTTGGGTATGTCTTTATCAGCAGCATGAAAATGCACTAATAGATACATACTTTCTGGGGAAATCAGTAGCCGTTCAGTAAAAATATAAAATCTGACCTTGCTGGTATATAGGGCAAAGAGAATATAACACAAAGGTTTATTATCCAAAAGAAGGGAGCAAACCATTTCATCAGGAGAGACTGATTTTTGTAGCATTGTGAGGCATTTTTATATGTGTCTGTAAATTGGGACATTAAACAGTCAACAGGGCTATAGTGACTGCTTCTGTGTTAATCATCACATGTTAAAAATAAGCATTTTTTTGGTACTTTACAGTAATCTGACAACAAAATAATGTAGCTTTAAAATGCTGGAGGAAAAAATATCCAACACAACTATTTGCTTCTTCTAAATATTGAACAGGAATTGTTCTTCAAAAAATGAAAAAGTGACATTGGAACTATCTGATCAGGTTCCATGAAATGGAGCAAGAGCTGGATGTTCTTACCTAAGATGAGAGTAGCTTCTGCGAGACGGGCAGACAGGCCAAGTACAGTGAAGGAAAGCACAAATGCAAATTAAAGGGCCCAACCAGCTGTCAAAAACAGGATGTCAGACACATGAGCTCAAAATTAATGAAATTAATAACTATCATTTCCTAAGTATGATTATCAGAGCAAATATGATGTAAGTGCTGCAGATATGCTATACTGCATATTCTTGTAATAACACACAAAGATATACTGATATTATCATGTTTATTGTACTCACCAACAACAGCTGAGGTTTCGGTAAATTAAGTGAAAATATTAAGAGGCACCATGGTTGAATAGTTTACCTAAATAAATTTTGAGTATTTTTACATGGAGATAATATTCTATTCTGTGTTTTATTCAAGATTACATTAACTAAATGGTGATTCAGTGAATAATTGTGATACATCAGTAATTGTGATAACAGGAAAAACTGTTTCTTAGTTAAACATCCTCTTCCATATTGCATAAGAACATTCCATTCAAGATGCTGTGATTATAAACACTATTTTTTGTTAGTTTTGGTCATGTAAGTGTGTTTTGATAGAACATATTGAAAGCATCATTCTTATTTTAAGTTAACAAGTTCTCAATGATTTCCAGAAAAACAAAAAATTCTATGATCTTATTTGATTTATGAAGAGCCCTATTTCATAGTTTGGCTTCATTCTCCTTGTGGAAATGTTTTGACTATTTTCTTCAGATAATTTTCTTTGATCAGTCTCTAATTATTTTTTGTTCCTCTTGTGTGAATCATAAAAAACATATTACGGTCCTTTATAGACCACAGTCTTTCTATGCATTAGAGCTTCAGAAACACTGTCCATGTTTTCATGCCAAAGTGAAATTTATTTAATTTCACTTATTTTAAATTATGCCATCATGTGAGCACCAAATATTCCTTAGGTATATTTTTTCCACCAATTATAATACAATTTTTTAAGAAGCAGAAATAAATGTCATTGGCATTAGCTAACTAAAAGCTAATAAGCCCACTGACATATTATAAGTAAATATGCAAACCAAAGGGCATAACCTCTGAACTTTTTATATGTTTTCTTCAAGATACAGGTATCATAGGTCATTAATAAAGTCTGAATATATCATCACAATTCTCCCTTTATTTAGAAGCTGACATTTGTATAAAACCTAAGAAAATATAGCAGTCTACCTTTAAATTAAAAGAACAAAAGTGAAGATATATATCTGTATATCTATAAATCTATATATTGAGTATATATATATTCTCTCTATATATATATACACACACACACACACACACACACACACACACTCAATGAATTAATACAGACCTATTTGTATGTTTCATCAGAAATGAACTTCAAATTTAGGCATCGGGAACTACATTGTGTACTAACATTATTAATTATCAAGAAACTTTGTAACACTGAGTTTGTAGAGGACTTTACTTAAGAAAGTAATCATATACTGTCAGCCAGTATGTATGGTAAAGTAGGGAAAATGGAAAGAACACTAGACTGGGAGTCAAAATAATTATTTTCTCTCAAATTTCTTCTATTGTACCTTGTACTGCTGAGCAAAGTATTTAACATCTTTGGGATTTGGTCTTCCTATATCTAAATGAGGAAAGTTACACTTCTTCAACTGAATTGTTTTAATGACAAGATAGAATAATCAACATCAAAGTATTTACAAAATCAGAAGTCTTCCACAAACTTAAAAAATATATTGGTAGCCTTATTCTGTCCAATACAGTTGTATTTGAAAGAACCTGGATGATAGAAATTAGTTTTAATTTCTCTAACTCTATTTTCTTTCCCTAAAACTTTGGAAGCCAGATCCCTCTAACTCTAATCAAACACAAATGTTAAAAAGGAAAGGTGAAGGATGGGATATGGGTGGGGAAGAATTCAAGATTATTATAAAAATGAGAAATCCACCCATTCTATCTCTTCTCTTTGATTGTTTCTATTATTATATAAAAACGGGCTGGACGTGGTGGCTCATACCTGTAGTCCTAGTAGTTTGGGAGGCTGAGGCAGGTGGATCATTTGAGGTCAGGAGTTTGAGACTAGACTGGTCAAGATGGTGAAACCCTATCTCTGCAAAAAATTACAGAAATTAGCCAGGCGTGGTGGCCCATGCCTGTAGTCCCAGCTACTTGAGAGGCTGGGGCAGGAGAATCGCTCAAACCCAGGAGGTGGAAGCTGCAGTGAACTGAGATCACGCCACTGAGCTCCAGCCTGAGTGACAGAGCAAGACTCTGTCTTAAAAGAAAAAAAAAAAAAAGAAAGAAATTTTCACCACATGGCTATTTTCACTCAGAAGAAACACTAAGTGATTTCTACATTTATTTTTATGTTTTAATATTGATCCTGTGCTGTTTTGAGATGGATTTAATGGAAGAAGATTGACTGTTCTGCGTATCTATGATATCTGATCCTGTCTAGTAAATATCTATAAAGGAAATACTTCATCCTTTATTCCTTTTTTTTATTAATGAGATTTATATGACTGACTTCAGAATAGCTCTTTTCCAGTGTGTCTATTTGTCACTAAGTCAATTGCCCCTTTATGTGATAAAAAGCTGATGTATTTTACTATTCACTAGAGGAAATAGTCTTAAGTAAGATAGCTTCCCTCCTACACTCAATTTAATTGTTCTTTGAAAGCCAGTAATGCAACTGAATCACTTACACTAGCTATATCCTTTATTTTCGGGAGAGGACTGAAAACTTCAGTGACCCTTAGAATCAGATAAGCTTTTTACATAATTGAGACAGCCAATATTCCATTTTTGATGGCTAATATCCAGGCTGCCTGAAAGGCATTTGAGAGAGGGAATTTGCCATGCAATTAAAAGGGAACGGGAACTGTAGAAAACATTCATATATTTCTTTTTGGAAACTTTAGAAATCTGTGTGTGTGTATGTGTGCGTGTGTGCACGCGGGTGTGTGTGTGTGTATGTGTGTGTATATGTATACATATTTCTAAATATTCTTTTCAAGTAAGGTGACATTGTGTGATTATTTTGACAGAAGTGGCAGAAAAAAAGAAGATACATTGAGGAAAACGGATTTAGCTGTGATGCTGGAAGCTAATTTCCAGGGAGAGTTAACAAGAAAAAAAAAAAGCTTTCTCAAATGATAGTCACTTAAGGACTTACATAATGAGCAGTTGAAGATAATTGGCACTTTATTTTACTCAAAAATGTGATTTTTAAGGATTTTTCATAACTGTCAGTTATAACCAGATAATCTTGTAGTAAAGAGTATTTCAGATTTGCTGAAACACCTATCTAAGTTTGCTATCCTGTGTTAGAAATCTCACAGTTTCCTCTAGGTAATCTTGAACTCTTGCCTCTTGCAGACTTAAACAACAGATTTAATTATTTTATTTATTCATTAATTAAACATTTGTATAAAGCCTGACACATGAATCTACAGGAGCAGAAAAGAGTGTTTTCTTTCCTCCTCATCATAAGGGTCATAGCCAACACCTGTGTGACAAAGACAGGTTAGCAAGAAAAGCATAACATATTTGTATGAACATACTTTTATATGACACAGGAGCCTTCAGAATGAAGATCCAAAGATATGGGAAAACTATCCATTTTTATGCTTAGGTTCAATGAAATATGGGCAGACATGTAGAAAGGGAATGATCTAATGCAACCAGACCTGATTGGGGAAACTCAGCAAGGTCTTCTTGGCCTCTCTTTAGAGCGTTTCTTCCTCCTAGATCTGGAGTAGGACCCCTTTGGAATGAACATCTTAATTACTTTATGGCCGGCTGTTACACAGAAAGGCAGGATGCAAGGTTAGAGTAATAGTTTTAGGCTTTATGGCTGGCTTTGGAAAAAAACAGGTTATGTTCTCTTTTGTTGTTGTTGTTGTTTTCATGGAGTGTTGCTGTCACCCAGGCTAGAGTGCAGTGGCACAATCTCGGCTCACTGAAACAGGTTATGATTTCTATGATGAGAGAGACTTCACTTCTGAGGGGCTGCTTTTTAAGCCTTCACATTGAGTTATTGTTTTCTGAGGCCCATCATTTCCTGGTTTGAAATTTCCCCAAAAAGTTTTACAATCCAGAGACTGAGGTGGTAGATTGTCTCATAAGCCACTGAATCAGTCTCTCAGTCTCAAGAATACGTTAGTCCAGTTAAATCAGTTACAGATGAGTCTCACTCAGGCAGTGATGTTATAGATCATCCACCAAAGTCAGGTCTCTATATAGTGTGAGCAATCAAATATTTAATAAGAGGAATTTCTCCTGAAAGAAGAACACAAAGCTTAATGGTTAGAACAAACTATAAAACTCAGGGGTTTTTGTTTGTTTGTTTGTTTTTGTTTGTTTGTTTTAGTCCAGAGAGCAGCCAGCCAAGATTTCTAGATGTTGCACTGGAAGCATGTATAGATGGAACAAGAGTAGACAGTGGAAATCTCACAGGTTTTCCTGCTTTATAGTTTGCATCAGATAAATGTTATGAGTAGTCAATACAGCAGTAGGCACAAAGGTTAATTATACATAAGCCATTGTGGTAATTTATTTGAAGTTTATATCAAATTGTTTAACCTTAGTTTGTAGGACCTCAAAAAAGAGAGAAGTTTTCATTTTAATGATTTCAAGGAAGAAGGATGAGATAAAACTTATAAACCTTGGTCCAGAGAGTCACAGTCATATAATGGAAAAAACAAAAGGTTCAGAATTCAGTTCAAATAATAATAACACTCAAAAACAGTGCCTAGAATGTAATAAGTGCAGTATAGTTTTCTTCTGCAGCATAATTTTTCTCTGTTTCATTTCCCCATTTCCACCAAAGGTATTTATGGTAAAACTATTTCTTTGTAAAGTAAATTTAGTTAATCAACTTGGGCTGATTATTTGCATAAAGTGCAGTAAGAATAATGATATTTAATATAGGTTATTTTTAAGTTGGCATTGATGAAATTTTTTCTTAAAAACATAAGATTGAACTTGTGAAAACCTCTCAAACTAGGAAGCTAAGCCAAGAATTTGACTTGTTCTCAGGGTGTGTATGCATTTGGTGAATTTCATCCTTCTCAAGGTCCTCAAAATATCTGAGTTTACTGGGACTATCAGAAAGTGACTTTCTTTACTAACTAGAAGACCAAGGATCTCAAAAGGGAACTATGTAGACAAGGTACCAGGCCAGTTATTCTAATGGGCGTTTTATTGGCTCCATAAAAATCAACCTTGATCTCTCAAAGTAGTCTGCTCATATCTGAAAATTTGACATTCCAGTCAAAGCCTTGGTAAACTAACCAGAGTCTCCAATTGTGTGTGTCTTACAAAAATTAACAGATTCTTACTGAACTTATGCAAATAACTGAATTTTTCATAAAATAAGAGTACATACAAATGGATTTCAAATTCTGGAGGGATCAGGTAGAAAGAAAGCCAAATGTTTCAATTTTGTTTCCAAAAGTATACATTACCAAATTGCTACAAGTTATAGATAATTTAAAATACAATAACTTATTTTAACTCTGAAAAACAAAACATAAAAAGAATCAGCAATGTTTCAAACAAAAACTTATTAAAAATCATAATACATCATCAGTTCAGTCTCATGTTAGGCTAGCAGTTTTATGAGACCAGTTTTATCACTGGAGTTTTTGAAATTCTTAGCAGTCCAATTGAATACTCTCAAAATCATTGGCAGAGGTCTATATTTTAGAGTATTTGTTCGTCTTTATCTTTTTTGAAGACACTACTCTTTAATATTATAGTTGTTTGTAATTATCTTTTAGAAGAAACACCAGAATAAGCCAATTAACTCTGGAAAATGAGACTTAAAATGACCAGCATTAAAAATGCGACTGACGAGGAAATTTGGTTATTTTCTGTGGGCTAAAACAATTTAACAAAATAGCTATAGATAAGAGTGATAACATATGCCCAGATGAATCAGATTTTTAGGAATCTCATACAGTTTTGAAACACTTATTAATAGTATATCTATACAAATATAACTCAAAGAAAGTTACACATTATTTCTTATTTGACATTACTTCTGTATGATTTTGACCTAGCAAATAAGCCTAATAAATCTCTTCTGTACTTTGAAAGACCCTCCTGGAATGCCCAAAATTTAGTTCAATGTCAAAAAAACTAAATTTAGAATTTGAAATTTGATTTTGAGAAGTTTGTCAAAAATAAACGTTCAAAACAAGTAACATCACAGATTATTATGAAATAGTCATTCATTTAACAAAAGAGCTAATAAAGACAACATGAGGCACAGCAAATTTGTTTCTCTCGCTCCTCTTGTTTTGCAGTTAACTAAAATGATTTAAAACAGAAAACCAAATTATAGCCTTGTATATCAGTATACTTTTTATATAAGGCTTACTTTTAAAACACTTATAATAATTTTATTTTGTCTTAGTTTAACTATACAAGATCCTCTTTTATTACCTTTTCTTTTTCTAATTTTCTATATCCATTTATCTTTATCAAGACCATTTTCCCTCAATTTATTTATTTATTTCAAGTCAATCTTTAAATATCTTCTAAACTAGGTAAATTACTTTTTTCATTGAAACACATTTTTTAAATTTTTTATAAACTTTTTCACCAGAAACATATTTTGCTTTTCTCATGTATCTTCTCTACAAAATTCTCTGATTTTTAGTAGTTTTATTTAGATATAGTAAATTTGAATTTCAATCTCAAGCAATTTTGGAACATTGTTCTCTCATTTTGCAGTTTCTGAAAATAGACGTGTACAAAGTACAATTTTCACGTTTATTAACAGACCCAAATATATTTAGCTTTTTTATGCCATATAAACACCAGATGCTGAAATATATAAACAACCTTATGCTTAATAATTGTTTCAGGCCGGGCGCGGTGGCTCAAGCCGGTAATCCCAGCACTTTGGGAGGCCGAGATGGGCGGATCACAAGGTCAGGAGATCGAGACCATCCTGGCTAATACAGTGAAACCCCCTCTCTACTAAAAAATACAAAAAACTAGCCGGGCGAGGTGGCGGGCGCCTGTAGTCCCAGCTACTCGGGAGGCTGAGGCAGGAGAATGGCGTAAACCTGGGGGGCGGAGCTTGCAGTGAGCTGAGATCCGGCCACTGCACTCCAGCCTGGAGGACAGAGCGAGACTCCATCTCAAAAAAAAAAAAAATAATAATAATAATAATAATAATAATAATAATTGTTTCAGTATTTTACTTTACTTAGAAATGACTCAGACATTTTATGATTATTAATTTAAAGCAACATGATTTAAAATGACTAAAAATATTTTTGAAACTATGACAGGTTCATTTATAAATGTTTATCCATTCACGCTTGCCTGATTTACTTGTTCTTAACAGTTATGTTTTAGTTGCTCATGGAAATCAAAGCTAGGCATTCAAATTATTTTTGAGAAAGCACAATCACCTAACCCTGCATCAGCCAATTTTGTTCCAACCATATTAGCCTTGGCTCTGTCCTACGGCTACTGTCTCTGGATCTGTGGATACACATATGTCTCCAATCTTACAGATCCCAGAATCCAGAGGCTTAAACCTAAAGATACTGGCTCACAGCAAGATGCATGGAAAGCTCTGGGGAGGCCAGTGGCTTGCTCTTTCCTATGGTTCACCAATAAATTAGGCAAATATTAGAAATTGCACAGAAATCAAAAATAACTTTTTTAATGTTTATTTTTATGACTGTTGCATTTATAGTTTATGACCTTAAAGCATCTAGAAGAGACAGCATAATTCAATCTGACTAGCAAACCCAGGCAAAAACATCCTTACAATTCTAAGGACAATTCTGTTTATCCTACTATTTATTCTAAAACTAGCTTTATTTACCAAAGATTATCCCAGATCACATAAACTAAAAGACATTTAGGCTAGTTTCTGTTTTAGTTTATCTCAAAGGAAAGTCTTAGAGCATAGTGCCTTTTATCACAGATCAATTTTATAGAGGTTGTGAACTAAATTTTAGGTTTGAATGTTTCTAAAGCTCAACTGGGCAGACAATATATTCATATCTGCTCAAACTAGATTTGTTACATTTTTAAAATAATTTTGTCCTGAGACTTTTCTCAAATGACCTTAAACTCTATCCTTGACTTCACAGGCTCATCAAGGTAGCTACTCTCTACGGGAGCCTTGATAGGGGAGTGGAGGGGTGGGAAGAATTCAGTTCAGGTGTGTCAGGTGAGACACAGAGAAAGATTCAAAAATAGGTGCACAGACAACATAAAATAATGAGAATTCACTACTGGATTTTACAATAAGACATACAGATGAACTTAGGAGAAAATTTGGAAACCTGTTTAAAATAAACAGCTGAATGCCAGAAAGTACTATTTTAGATACCAATATAGTTAGATATGTGGCTTTTTAATTTTGCTCCTTAACTGGATTATTGAATTCAGGGCAGAGCTCATTAACAAATAGTACCTATATATAATTTGATTTACTTCTGAGGCCTATACATATAAAAGGTAGCATAACTGTAAAGCAGAGAACCTTGGTCTCCAGAAATCAAGTATCTTAGTTTTATGTTGAGTCCCAGGTCCCCCAGAGCCAAGGCAAAAGCCCAAGATGGAAACATCATGAGGCTGGGCTGCACTACCTTCCCATAGTGTGCCTCAATGTAAAGATAACCCCTTAAGGCTGGTGGATAATTCAATGCCCACTGTATGTCTAATTCATCACCCACAGGATCCCCATTCCTCAGTACTGAGTGCTCCAACAGCCTCCAAGTGCCAAAACCATGTCAATTTTCATGTTGTGTCTTTGTCTCCGAGCACCTCTTTACCAACTTAGCCAATATTTTCTTTCTGGTACTAAATTGCCATTTACTGCCAATTTTTGTTTGGCTCAGTCAGAAATGGAAGGCTTTTCTTTTCTAAACATGCAAAGAATGAGGATGATACAAAGAGTTTGCCTCCTGTAGTAACAATGGTCTATTGCAACTGCTATTAGTTACCTTTAAAATTGTGGCTCTCCTCAGTGACTTGTTATATACTACATATCCAAAGGTCAAGAGTTCTCTTACAGTGTAAAGTAATCCTTGGTACCCTACAGAGCCAAAGAGCTCAGGGCTTTCAATATAAAAGTGAGATGAGTTGTAGACCTGAGAGGAACCTGTCCATGTCTCCTGAGGCTTCTTAAGGAAAACAGAAGACCCCCAAAATTGATCTGTGAAACTTTTTTCTGTGTTTCTTAAGGGGTCTCAGGGTTAGTAGAAGTCTCCCCAAATTGCTTTTATTGATAGCCAAATCTCTAATATTTTGTTTCATTACTTTTGTATCCATTGACCCACAGATGGAAGTGGATAACAAAGGTGGCAAAAGGAAGAAGGGGCAGAAGCAAATAGGAGAATGAGTCATAGAGGAATGAGTTTGGGGAGTTTCCTAAAAAGGTTATAGTTAGTATGGGTTCTAGAAAAAGGGGTTCAGTTGCATGAAAAGTTCCTGTGGGGAGAAGCAAAATCTAACAGAGAGAAATAAAGAGGCCTTAAAAATATATATTTTATATGTACATTTACATAATCAGTTTTTAGTTAAGCAAACTTCTGACCATACAGCCCTTTCCAAAAATCCCTTCAGATTTATTATCATATTTTAGCTGGAACAACAGCAAATACTCCTGGATTCTTTTAATTTTATTTATTATTTTCCATTAAACCAAAGGTATCTGAGTCACTTTGGTTTTCAGTGACTCATAACCCAAACCAATAAGCCTTTTGTAACTTAACAAAGGATGTACCAGGCAGCTCCACAAAGGTGCAAAGAAGCAGTCCTCACAAGATCCAGAGCTACCCCCAAAGACAACTAAAAGAAAAAAAAGACTTAGTTATCTTTTTGATAGCTGATAACAGTAGATATGCTAGCTGCAAATGAGGTCCAACCCACATTTCTACCCAGGCATAATCTTTTTACAGGGGGCCCTTAAACTTTTGGTTGGCTGTCTGCACACGGAAACTGAATAATCTTTATGTCCCCAACAGGTAAAAAGCCAACCCATGTTCTTAGGACACAAAACAAGACTAATAGGTAAACAATAGCTGTCCGTGGGAAGGGAGAGGATCAATAGCAAGTGAGTACCCAAAAACAAATTTTCACAAGTCACAGTCCCAACAAATAATTTTCTCCTGCTAACCTGAATTTGGAAAGGAACAGAGAAAGAGAAATTCTTACGTTCCATTCTCCACTGGGCACAACAGACAGAGATCCATGAGACTTGACCTTGGTAAAAGTTCCTACCTTTTTTGCTGGCTTTTTGCCTGTTGTCCCAGGACTTCATCTGTAAGTTCTACAGTGAGTCAGATGTCTCAGCCATTCCATCCTTGTCACCATAACTGTGGGGGAAGACAGGAGGTAGTCCCTTTTCTCCCCATAAAAAGGGTCATGGCCAACACCCCTATACCAGAGACAGGTTAACAAGAAAGGAAGCATAATGTGCTTGATCAGAGTTTTACATGACACAGGAGCCTTCAGAGTAAAGATCCAAAGACACAGGAAAATAATCCATTTTTATGCTTAGTTTCAATGAACTATGGATAGCCATGTAGGGATGTGATTGAACGAAAAGAATGTGATCTAATATGATCAGACTGAGTGGGAAAACTCAGCAATGCCTGTCGGTTCATATACTTTTTGACATTTCTGTGCAGGATTCCTTCCTTTCAGGTCTAGGGTAGGCTGCCTTTGGAATGAGGATTTTAATTTCTCTATGGCCAGCTGTTACAAAAAAAAGACAAAGGCAAGATTAAAGTATTTTTAGACTTTATGGCTGGCTTTGGGGAAAAGGGGTCCTAGTTTCTATGACCTGCCTTGGGAAAGAAAGATTCTAGTTTCTATGGCTTAGATGAGGGAGAATGAGGTATGAGGAAAGAGGCAGGAGAAGGTCAGAGAGAAGCTTTACTTCTGAGGCTACTTCTTGCATCTTCACTTTGTGGTTTCATTTTCTGAGCCCCAACAGTACTATGTTGTTATAGGCAAAATCATGAATTCCATTAAATTATGTTCAATTTTTTTTCTGTGTTAAATTTTAACCTGTATAAACCAAGGTAATGTTATTTTAGGACACTAAAATAATGTTATTTTTTTTCTTCACTGACAGCCATTTTCTTTTATTTACCACGAATCCTGAATCATAAGAAGCTTGCTTTCTTTTTTTTTTTTTTTTTTTTTATTTTTTTTTTTTTTTTTTTGAGACGGAGTCTCGCTCTGTCGCCCAGGCTGGAGTGCAGTGGCCGGATCTCAGCTCACTGCAAGCTCCGCCTCCTGGGTTCACGCCATTCTCCTGCCTCAGCCTCCCGAGTAGCTGGGACTACAGGCGCCCGCCAACACGCCCGGCTAATTTTTTGTATTTTAGTAGAGACGGGGTTTCACCGTGTTAGCCAGGATGGTCTCGATCTCCTGACCTTGTGATCCGCCCGTCTCGGCCTCCCAAAGTGCTGGGATTACAGGCTTGAGCCACCGCGCCCGGCCGAAGCTTGCTTTCTTATACACTTTCTAGTCCCTTTCAGTCAACTCTAATTTTCTCATGTCTTCCCATTCCCAGTTTCTTTATTGTCTGCCTCCAATCCTAACTTGTCTCTAAAGTTAGTCATTGCTTGAAATCAGATACCACATCTTTCCTATAATCTTTGATTGACTGTATCATAATATCTCTTGCTAGTAATATTTGCATATTTAATATTTACTTTCAAATTCCTGGGATTAAGCTCACAAATGACTATGTCAGAAAATCAAAATATATTGAAAGTCTCTTCTTTTCCCTAAAACTATTCTTAAAGTTTTGAATGGAATGCATTGGTTCTACAAAAAGTCTTTCCAGGGTTTAATGAAATCAGTTTCTTACTAGTTCCTTAAAAAAAGTAGTTTAGACATCTTTCCCACTATTGTCGGCACAAACTTTCTTTTCTTTTCTTAATTTCACATACATTTTATAATTAAGTATTCTTGGAAAATTTAAAGTGTGATTAAAACCTACTACAATTCTGTAATTATTATAGTTCCTATTATTATTTTTTAAACCCCAGTACACAATATTTAGGTAATATTGTTTGTTCCTCAGTTCATAGCACACTGTCTTTGGTTTAGTCCAACCACAGGCTCTTTTTTACTTTCCCTTGCATCCTTTATTCTCAGTCCTCTTGACTTCACCTGCCTCACACCACCCACTCCAATGTGTTTAATATAAATCTGTGAGAGTGAATGAATCTATATAATGCATGTAGAATTATTTGGGAATTTTAAATTTATATAAAAGTCAGTGACTTATGAGTATAATATAGTATATCATTTTACAAATTGAAATGTATCTAGTTACCAGTCAATTTGAACATCTGTTATATACAGTACTAATTATTCATATTTATCCTTTTGAAGATTTTCTTTTAATACTTTTGTCGATTTCCCTGTTTTTAATTTTAGTATTTTAATTGAGGTCTTGATGATACTGTTTGTACATGATAGATATAAATTTTGTAGTTCTCTTAGACGTTTTAAATAATTCCTCTGAGTCTACTATCTGTATGATAATTTTGCTTAAATTTTCTTTTGTTGAACAAAAGTCCTTAATTCTGATGTACACAAGCCATTACTTTCCTACCTTATAGTTTGTGTTTTTTTTTTTTTTGTCATTAGATCACAAGTGTTCTTTGCTGTATCTTTCTTTTATTAGCTTCATGTGTTAATATATTACATTTATGTATTTAATCCATCAAGATCTCTGTATATAAAATAAAGTGAGGAATTAACACATTTTTCTTCATATGGTAAAGTAGCTTCGCAAACACCATGTAATATTTTATTCTTGTCTATTGATCTATATGGTGATATCTTATTTTGAGTAAATAATGCACTTTCATTATGACAGTTTTCTACCCTCATACTTTTACCATACTTTTTAAATAAAATGGCCTTGTAGCATACCTTGGCTGTAGTAATGCACTTACTTTTTAAAAGTTTATTTAGCACTTTTTGTACTTTTGTTCTTTTATTTAAATATATGTATAATTTTGGAAAGTTTTTAACAAAACAACAACAAAAAGCCCACAACAGTTCATGGATTAAATAGACAGAATTGACAGTTTTTGATATCAATTAATGCAACCATGAACATGGTATATCTCCTCTTTCATGACTTAATTTATCATCTTTAATGAAATGTTAAAATTTTCATTATAATAAATATAGAAGTAGAAATACTGATAAGCATGTAAATATGGTTCTCAGAGCTTGTGATGTTTCTTGACTGATTCATTATATTTTCTCAACAAATTACAAAATAAAGTCATCAGTTAGGAGTAAGGATGAAAAATAGGTATTGGATGTTGAAAGAAAAATCAAAGGAACTGGGAAACATTTTATCTTTTTAAATGGAGGAAGGGTCTTTTATTTTGATCAGTTTTGTTGGGTGGATGAAAGCTGTTATCAAACATCAAAAAGTGTGTTATGTGAATAAGAATTTCAATTCTTCATGTGTGATCCTGGATGGTAGACCGCAAGCTATCGATATTCTGTAACTTACAGAAAGGTAGATTATTTACTTTTATGTAAAAAAGAACATTCTCTGTTAGGGCGGTAAAAATCATAGAGGCTTTCTTTGAAACAGTGATAATAGAAGTGTTCAAAAAGTGCCTCTTGCTTGTTGGAATATATGAGGTATGCCAGAGTGGCAATTTATGCATAGATTAAGGGAATAAAAGGCTATAAATATCCTAATCAATGTAGAAGTGCAATTCTATAATCTAATAATGATGTATATTATTTCAGAAATTAATATTATAATTCTGAACTACCTTAGTTGACTATATGTTTTCTGCTGTTTGTCCAGAAGTAGTGATATTAGTGAATAGAGCCTGATTTTTATGCAATCAAGTAGAATCACTTAAAAAACCTCATCTGTGAGCATTAATTTCTCAAGTAAATGTTTTAACACAAATGAAAGGATGGAAAGTCAGTATAAAGGAAATCTGTTTAAATTAATCTATGTTTTGGGAAAAAATCATTATAATGCTCTAATTTCCCTTCATTTCTCCAGTAAAAGTTCATAATGGACAAGCATTGGTTACTTTACTAGTTGGGTCTAGGAACATTATATGGAAATACATGGATTGGAGATTTCTGTGGAAATCTTCTAGTGATTTAGAACAAGGTCAACAAAGTATGGATTGCTGGCAAATCCAGCCTGTCAAGTCTTTTTGTAAATAAAATGTTATTGGAACTCATTGTCTACATATTGTTAATGGCAGTTTTGACAAAAAAAAAAAAAAAAAAAAAAAAAACAGAATTGAGTAGGAGTAGGTGCAACAAAGAGCATAATGTCCCATACTCCTATAGAGCCTTAAATATTTACTATATGGCTTCTTACAAAAAAATTTTGCCAACCTATGTTTCAAAATAGAAAGATGACAAATTAGCACATATGGCACTAATGAAAACCATGTATAGTTGATATAAATATATAGTATTGACTCAAATATGGATATATGTTGAGACAGATATATGGATATGGATATATAGGTATATGTGGATATAGATAGACACATAGATGTGAATGTGGATATATTATGACATGGATACGTTGCTTTTAAACCTGCATGGCTTATTATTATTATTATTATTATTATTATTATTATTATTATTATTTACAGGGTACTTGCTATGTGTTACATTTACGAAGCACTTTACATCTATATCTTATTTGTCATGAACATACTGTTATCACCCTTCCTTTACAGAGGATAAATTATGGCTAAAGAGCAGAATAAGGATTTGGACCCCAGAGCTTTACATCTATCATATTCACTCTCCTAAACTTCATGTAGTCTGAGGCTAAAAAATACATAATACTAAATAAGGTCAAATGTCATCTGCTAAAGCTTAATTGACAACTTTGTCTTCCTAGATATAAAAATACACTATCAGCACTTTTTAAATAATTAATCCTCAGGTCATCTAGGCCATGAGTGGGAGAGAATTACAAAATTAACCAGAAGGGAGGCCTAGTAACTACAAGACAGATCATATTTCCAATTCTTGACAGAAAACATTGAGTTATTTCATAAGCAATTCCCTGTATAGAAGTGATGCTTGAATGAAGAGGAGCAAAGAGTGCAGTCTACTGCTTCAATTATCTGACTAAGGGAGGACAATTCAATACATAAGACCTAAGTACCAATTAGGTAAATGAGAAACATAAGCATGTTACACAATTTCAGCGCAGAAACTCACTCAGAAAGGCAACAGAGCTCTGCAATTGCAGGCTGATCTTCAGCCACACTGACACAGAGACCCTGGGAAAGATTTGACCCTTTGGAGATGATGTTGAAGGTTATTAGGGCCCTATTAGAGAGCCTGAGAGAACAACAATAGCATTTAAAGGGACTCTATAAATAAGGTTCCATTTTCAGTATAGATGAGATTATTTTTAAAAATACCATACTGAAAGACATTTTTATATTCAACATATTCAGCATTAGTTAAAATTAAAATTCTTTATTAACAAAGAGGCTGATATAGTTATACAAATTTTAGTGGAAATTTTTTCTCCGGCTGCCTTTGAAAAAGAAAAAACATCAATGACAGCTGAATCATTAACTACCAAAATAAAAATCTTCCTGAAAAAAACAAGTAACTGCAGTTTCCTAGATTGATGTACTATCCGCACCTCTGTTTTTTTATGTTTATATTAAACTACATTCTACTTTCCTAGAGAAAAATAATTATCTGTTACATTTTTTTGATCCTCCATAGATCCTAGCTTAAGAAGCAACATGTCTTAGTCAGTTGGGACTGCTTTTACAAATGCCATAGACTGGGTGGTTTGAATAAAAAACATTTATTTCTCACAGTTTCAGAGGCTGGAAAGTCCTAGATCAAGGTCCCAGCCATTTTGGCCCCTGGTGAGGGCCCTCTTCTTGGGTTGTAGATGGATATCTTCTTGATGTATCCTCACATAGTGGAGAGAGAGATAACCTCTCTTGTGTCTTCTTTTAAGAGCACAAATTCCATCATGAGAGTGCCACCCACATGACTTTATGGTCTGTATATCACACAGGGGTCAGGGCTTCAGCATATGAATTTTGGGGGAACACAAATATTGTGTCCATAACCTCTGGCCTCTGACCTCCCACAATTCATGTCCTTTTCTCTTGCAAAATACATTCATTTAATCCCAATAACCGAGTCTTGATGTGTTCCAACATCAACACTAAAGTCTAAAGTCCAAAATCTCATTTAAATATCATCTAAGTCAGATACGGGTGTGACTGAAGGTTTAATTCATCCTGAGACAAAATTTCCCTCCAACTATGAACCCATGAAAACAGACAAGTTATGGGTTTCCAAAATACAATGGCAGGAAAGACATAGGATAGATATTTTCATTCCAAAAGGGAGAAATGAAAAAGAAATGGGTGATAATTCCCAAGCAAGCCAAGATCTAGCATGTAAACTTCATGAGATATAAGGCTTGAGAATAGTCCCCTTTAGCTCAATGATTTGTTTTCCAGACTCACTTGAAGTGGTGGCCCTGCCATCCAGACCCACTAGAGTGGAAATCCTGTCTCCCAAACCCAGTGGGGCAGAACTCCCACTTTCTGCAGCCACTGGGGCAGTTATCCTGTCTCTACAGCTTTTCTGGGTGAGGGTCACATTCCCAGGGCTCTACTGGACAGGGATCTTTCTCCTATAGCTCCAAGAGCCCCCACCATGAAGGCTTTGGGAAGAGGCAATCTGGCCTGTTGATCCTTAAGCTGATTTGGTTCCTGGTACGGGCCTTCTTCCCAATTTGTAGATGCATGCCTTCTTGCTGAATCCTCATCTGGTGGAGAGAGAGATCATCTCTCTTTTGTCTCTTTCCATAAGGACACTAATCCTATTATGAGAGTCCCATCCCCATGACCTAATTACTTCTTGATATAGTTTAGATCTTGTCCTCACCCAAATCTCATGTTGAATTATAATCCCCAGTATTAGAGGTGGGGCCTGGTGAGAGGTGATTGGATTATGGGGGTGGGTTTCTCATGAATGGTTTAGCACCATGCCCTTAGAACTGTCCTCACAGTAGTGAGTGACTTCTCATGAGATCTGGCTGTTTAAAAGTGTGTGTCTCCTTGCTGTCTCTTGCTCCTGCTCTAGCCATGTAAAGTGTCTGATTCTCCTTCACTTTCTGCCATGATTTAAGTTTCCTGAGGCCTCCCCGGAAGCTGAGCAGATGCCAGCATCATGCTTCCTTTATAGCCTACAGAACAATGAGTGAATTAAACCTCCTTTCTTTATAAATTATCCACTCTGAGGTACTTCTTTATAGCAATGAAAGAATGGCCTAATAGACTTCTCAAAGGCCTTACCCCAAATACCATAAATTTGGAATCAGGGTTTTATGTATGAATTTTGGGGGAACATAAACATTTAATCCATAGCAAAATGTATATGGTACGTGCTTGGCAAATACTAGCAGGAAAGATGAATGGATATTTGGAGAGATTAAGGAGTTTTTCCAGAAAGATCCACCTGAACAAACTGAAGCATAAATGAAACAAAGGAATGGGAGAATTAGGTTGATAGGAGGAAACATATGTCACATGAATTAAGACTGACCAGCATTGGCAAAAGATGGCAGATACAATTGTGATATTCATTGTCATTGCTATTATTTTTGCAATATTCATGGCTACACAGAGTACCATATTGCTTAAAATGATTTAAGATCTTCTCTAAGCTCTTAATGCAACTTTGTACCATGTTCTGCAGCTACAATTGCCGAACTTCCAGCTCAAGAGGGACCAAATAGATAATAAACAGATCAACCCCACACTCTGGGTGTCTTCTTCTTAGAGCAGTAATAAATATTCTAAGATTTGGTATAAAATGAAATCAAATGCTTGAATGCCTGAGACACCATAAATGGAAGAAATCACTAAATCAAAATTTTTTTGGTGACTAAACTCATTCCCATTTTCTGAGTGTAAATCAGACACTTGGGCCAACCTCTGCAGGGTGTTGCTTTCACTCCACAGAGTCACACTGAAATAAAGCAGAAGCCTGACAAAATAATACCTGAAAATCAATATTTTCTTGTCAACTCTGAAATTTCCGAAGCCTAACTTGATTATAAGAATTGTTATTTAAAATATCCCCATTCCTTACTTATGAAGGCAATGCAAGTACTAGTAAAAGTAGACTAATCAGTATTGGCAAAAGATGGCAGATACAATTGCAATATTCATTATTTAATTTATTTAATTTCATTAAATTGCATTCCTCCTGGTTTTCAGAAAAACCAATGATATAGTCCCTTGAGTTTTGCCAGAAATAATGTTAAATAATATATCTTGAAAATTACATTTTAGCTGAATACACATCAGCTACCCAAACCCCACTGTAGTTTCCTGTGTTCAGCAGACAGGCCCCAGGAAACATCTTTGTGGGATAAAGAAGTTCATTTTGTTTCCGTAGGTTGCAACTTCATTCCTAGGATGTTTGTGGTGATTTGTTAGGAAAATTTAACTTCATATTGTTCAAGTGAACTTGGTATTTAATTTCACTACTACCATATATTCCTCTCTTTGATCATATTTATATTCATCTCAGTATGTAACAACCATATAAGATATAGAGTAGCGCAGAAAACCTAAAGAATAATGCAAATATTACATTGCAATAATGGAGTAATTCCTTCACCATTTACTGGGAACTATCTATATTCTCCATTAGAGGCCAAAATGTAGAAGAATGATTGTGACACAGAACAAAATATTTTGACTGCCTTCAAAAGTTTATAACATATTAGGAACATAAGGATATAAAAATAGCTATGTTGTAAAACTGAATGATATAAATTTTGTAAGTTAAGTAATAAATACAATTCTAGGGAAGTTGCAGATGAAATAGACCAGATCTAAATAGAACACATTTATGGTTGGTATCATGAAGAATTTGAACTTGGTAATTCATGAAGAATTTGAACTTGGTAATAATCTTTCTTTTTTTTTTTTTTTTTGAGGCAGAGTCTCGCTCTGTCGCCCGGACTGGAGTGCAGTGGCCGGATCTCAGCTCACTGCAAGCTCCGCCTCCCGGGTTCCCACCATTCTCCTGCCTCAGCCTCCCGAGTAGCTGGGACTACAGGCGCCTGCCACCTCGCCCGGCTAGTTTTTGTATTTTTAGTAGAGACGGGGTTTCACCGTGTTAGCCAGGATGGTCTCGATCTCCTGACCTCGTGATCCGCCCGTCTCGGCCTCCCAAAGTGCTGGGATTACAGGCTTGAGCCACCGCGCCCGGCCGGTAATAATCTTTCTGTATTAGAGATTGTGGAAGAGAAGAATGTCTGCAGTGCAGTGTCATTAAGTGGTAATGTACAAGGAGTGTTTTGGGAACATGAGGATGCTTAAGGTACATGGTAGGGATTCTAGACTTCATTAAGTAAAACTTAAAAGCTAGTAAATGTTTTTGGCAAATTAATAGTATAAGTAGAGACATGCTTTATAAAGATAAAACCTATAGGGAATAGAAAGCAGGAAGACAAAAAATTCTGTAGACTTCATGAAGGCAGTGATTTTTAGTTGTTTGTTTTACCAGTGTAGGTGTCCAATAAACTTTTTATTGCTCTAATGAATCAATTTCCTGATTTTGTGAGAGCCATGAAATGAAAGTAAATTTTTATTTGTGATACTCCTAGAAATTTTTTTTAAATGTTCAGTTGCACAGAGATAGAATAAGAGGGAAATACTCATTTTTTGGAAAGGAGTAAAAATGATTTAAGAGGGTTTTTTTTTTTTTTTTCGTTTTTT
>NC_045434.1:150414772-150422179 GCF_002776525.5 Piliocolobus tephrosceles
TTTTTTTTTTTTTTTTTTTTTTGGTGGGAGTGTGTTAGTCAGGGTTCTCTAGAGGGACAGAACTAATAAGACTGTTGTATATATAGAAGAGAGTTTATTAAGGTGTACTAACTTACACAATCACAACATCCCACAATAGGCCATTTGCAAGCTGAGGAGCGAGCAAGCCAGTCTGTGTACCAAAGCTGAAGAACCTGGAGTCTGATATTCGAGGGCAGGAAGCATCCAGAGCAGGAGAAAGATGTAGGTTGGGAGGTTAAGCCAGACTAGTCTTTTCACGTTTTTTTCTGCCTGCCATTTTTCTGGCCACATGGGCAGCTGATTAGATGGTGTCACCCAGATTAAGGTTGGATCTGCCTTTCCCAGTCCACTCACTCAAATGTTAATCTCCTTTGGCAACACCCCTCCCCACACACACACCCAGGAACATTGCATCCTTCAATTCGATCAAGTTGACACTCAATATTAACCATCATGGAGGTTGGGGGGTGTTTGTTTTGTGTTAAGTCACTTTGGGGCTTTTTTTGGTCCTTAGTCATAACCATTTGGTAATAATTTAAATTGAGTAAGGAAACAATGAACTCATACTATGTAGATTTTTTTCTCTTTCTTTATTGTTATATACAATGTATAAACATTTAAAACAGAAAACAGTAAGGATCCTCTTGGATCCCTAGGAAGACAGCAAGGAAGAAAGAGGTCCCAGAAACATTTTTTAAAGTATAAGACCTATCAGTGCTCGAACCAAAGATGTGGAAGGTTTAGAGCCAGCAGAGAGCTGTGTTCCCTGGGGTTGTCCTGGCTCCCCCTCAGAGCCAGGACAACCCCAGGGAGCCCTACACTAGCAGCTAGCCCACACAGGAAGGACGCTACCAAGAGAAAACTCCACACCAGAGAGCATTCCCTTCTTGATGGAAAGCAGGGCAACATAAAAGGGTTACTAAGAGCTCCTTCCTCCCTTGAGGGCGACAACTGAGGAAAAGGAAAGTAGTGTCCCATGTCACTCTGACCCCCATCCCCAGTTGCTCTGGCCCTGGATGACCTCATATTGGCATTTACCAGAGCCTGACCCAGCTCAGACCCTACCTAGGCCCACCAGTTGGCCAAAGTTCTCTGGGGAGGGGAGAGGAAGAGGCTGAGTGTCAAATCAAGCAGATTTTTTTTTTTTTTTTTTTTTTTTTTTTTGAGACGGAGTCTTGCTCTGTCGCCCAGGCTGGAGTGCAGTGGCGCGATCTGTGCTCACTGCAAGCTCCGCCTCCCGGATTTACGCCATTCTCCTGCCTCAGCCTCCCGAATAGCTGGGACTACAGGCGCCCGCACACCTCGCCCGGCTAGTTTTTCGTATTTTTTAATAGAGTCGGGATTTCACCGTGTTAGCCAGGATGGTCTCGATCTCCTGACCTCGTGATCCGCCCGTCTCGGCCTCCCAAAGTGCTGGGATTATAGGCTTGAGCCACCGCGTCTGGCCAATCAAGTGGATCTTTATTTGCAGTTGTCACTGGGGACGTTTCTTCTTGTTTATTTGTCTGCTAACCTGCTCTTTCAGGTGCAGGGCTGGGCACAAGACCTTGATGACATCTGTCAGGGCTGAGAAATGATGGACTTGCTGGGCCAGAGCAGATTCCACTTTGTTCACAAATGTCTCCAGGTCATAGTCCGGCCGCTTGGTCTTTTTAGTAACTGAACGTAGAGACTGAGGTCCGTAAAATGCTTTGCAGAGAGAAAAAATGAAGTGAACAGGTTTTTTAGAAGTTCATTTCAGGGACAAAGAGATGGGATAATAGCAACCTAGGAAGGAGTGGGAGGAAGGATGACACTTCATTACTTCAGCATGGGCTCTTTCCTCCTTAGTTATGCAGATGGATAGGAAAGTTGAACTCATGTACTCAGCAGGTGCTGGCTCTGGGAAGAGACACAGTTGCCTAAACCGACTGTAATTCCTGCCACCCGTGAGGACTAAAAACCTGAGCCAGAAAGATCCCAAAATTGGGTCAGGAAGAAAGAGGGGGCATTACCCGTGGAGAAACAGTTATTGGATCCACCTTTCACCTTTTTCAGGAAAACAGCAATGTAAGGAAATTAGCTATCTTTTTTTTCTTTTCTTTGCCTGAAAGAACAAAGACTGAAAAATATAAAATAAGTTTTAGTCTGTATTTTGTTTGGCATGTTTATACCTCCAAATTCTTTAAACTAATGGCAAGATAAATGACCAACTTGCATAGTGAAAGAGTTCTCCTATCTGCCTCATTACTTTCTTCCTTTGTTGCTACAAAAGCATGTCTACATCTTAATCTCCATTTCAAGGGATGAAAGAGAGGCCTAGACTTTCAGTCAACATTAGCATTCCCTCCTGAGGGGGAAAAAAGAAGAAAAAAAGACTGTTTTCTCACCTCTGTCCAATAGGTGTTTGAATGTAAAATATGTACGGAAATCAAGACCAGAATTTGTAATTCTAGAACTATTGAAAAACTAATTGAGCAAAGGTAAGAGTTTAACAGACATTTTGGGATATAATATGGTTGAGTCTATTTCATTTCCCTTTTCAAAAGTTGAAAAATCAAAAGGATTTCTTTTAAAATTCAGGTTACATCTCTACTTGTGCTTGAGGTTTATTATCGCTGAAAGACTGGTTTTACACATAAAAGTTTTTTGCTTAAAACATGCATGAATGGTTTCTGATTTCTTCTCATCCAGATATTCGAGAACAATTTTAGGAAGCACCCAACTTTACTGCATTGCATTTTCAAGTGTTCTTTCCTGACTCCTCTTACAGAGCCCATCCAAAATGTGCCTTCATGATGTTAAATACCAGTTGGCATTTTTAGTTTGGTTGGAATAGAATTGCAGAATTTTGCTTTTCTTAATTGTGAAAGAGGCAGATAGTTAACCACATTTTTTCTCCTTCTGCATATCTAAAAATGCATTCAATTCTTCAGCAAATATTTAGTTCTTTTATTATACTAGACATTGGAAAGCATTAATCTGAAGAACTAGTTACAGTTGAGTTTCCTCATCACAAGGTAATATCCTAGGAAAACTCTGATCCAGGAGCACTTTTCTGACTCCATTCAAACTATTTCCTGAAGGCAACTAGCAGATTACTTCATAACTTGAGGAACCCTGAAAGGTGGCAGCTTTTGCTGGCTCAGATAGGAAATAAGCCTTTTCAAGAAACTGCACTCAGTGCCAATTATAAAGCCTTTAATCAATTAATAATTACTGCAGCACATTATAATTTTCTCCATTATTGCTGCTCTAACTTAGGGGGGAAAAGTACATTTTAAATGGTAATTTAATGATTAACTGTAAAGTAGGTATTTAAAATCAAAGGTGCTGCTTACATTTTCAAAATCTCTAAATATATACAAACAAAAAAAAAGTTCTTGTGAAAGTACACAAAATCTTTAAATGTCAAACCCCAGACCCATTTTAGACATAAAATTCATCAAAACATTTTCAACAAATACATCAAAGTGGGAAGAAACGAATAGTATTACTGAACTCATAGACAATAATCAATAAGAAACTTTTAAATATAATTTTAAAAATTAGAAGATAGTACTTGCTTTTCAAAAACAAGAAAATTATTTTAGCTAATTGGCTAGTCTGGCTTTGGCCAATGTACTTGATAATTTTGAGCTTTTTACACTGAGAGTAATGAAAATACTAAAACAATAATCTAGGGAGTTGTGAAGCATATTGTCGGGAACTCTGTAAATCTTCTCTTTCTCTAAATATTAATTGATCATTTCTATAAAAGGCAAGGACTTTTTATAGTCTACAGCATGATTACAAAGTGGATGACTTTCTCAGTACTTCCTAAACCTTTAATTCATATGTATCAATTTAAATTTGTTTTCAAATGCCCTTAAGCACCTGATATTATTCTAGGATGCATCACCTTCAGTTGTGGCCCTCTAGTACCTGTCATCACAAAAGTAGCACAGAGAATGGAATATCTGAAATACCATTCAAAAGTCTATTTTATCTATTGCATATAACTCTTTATGTAATTAGGTACTTTTACATTTTATATACTTAATTATATGTATGCCCACGATATGTGTATATATGTGTGTGTTTATGTGTATTCATTTTTGCATTTCTTATCATAGCTACTAGAATCTTGTTTATTTTTTCACTCCAGCATCTGTAATTGTACCATGCTTCTATATGCTTTTGTATAATCATGTAATCACTCCATGTCATTTGCCATTTTAAGAGGCAATGTCTCCCTTTACCAGCCATCCAATTAAGCAACCATTCATTAAATATCAGATTTCAGGTTCACCCTGCCACTTCTGAAGTACTTTGAAAATTATAGTGATATATTTTGTGTTCTTAACAGCTTACAGTTAGTGGTGGGTTAAAAATCGCTATAGAGGTAAAAATAAAACCATGAATAAGAAAGAAACTCAAGCAAAGTTTGGGATAGTCATAAAATTTATCTTGGGGCTCTTAGGGTTTTGTAAAGGAAGTTCCATTTTAAGTGTGTCTTGAAAGATGAATACTAAACCTGGCAGCGTTTTAATTGATGAATCAGAGGATCAAGAAATGGAAAAGTCACGCTGAGATACAAGTTCTAGTGTGGCATCCATAGGAACGTGTCACTGTAACTGGTAACTGAAAATTAAGAAACAGGCCACATCTAGTGAAGAAAAATTGGAAGCTGGCAAGTTAAAACCAAAGGAATAACAGAGATTTCCAGGTAAAAACTGTGTTGACTGAACTTAAAGATGCTGAGAATAGAGCCTTGGGGAAATGACTGTAATTAAATGGCAATGGAGGGGAAACAAAAAGCTAAGGTGAGTGAAGAAGAGCAGGCAGAGACTAGAGAACTGAAGAGGACAATGCAAGAAGAAAGCATTCAAGATGATCAAAGACTGCAATGTCAAGACAATGACTGGGCCCACTGCATTTAAAATTATTAGGGCACTGATGAATTTAATGAAAGCTGTTTCAGTGGTACACTAGTGGTAAGAGTCAGATTACAGGAGTAGAAAGGCAGAATGCATTTGGGAGGAATGAGGGAGACTGGTCTTTAATGAAGTGTGGCAATAAGGAGAAAAAGAAAGATGGGGTGATAGATTGTGTTAGAATCATAGTTCAATCAACATTTATTTTTACTTTAGTAAAATTAAACAGAAAGAGATAAGCCATTGTGGAAGAGTTCTTAACATAGGAGAAATAAAGAGGAAAAGTTGCTTGGAATAATCAAAATAATGATAACAATTATTTATTAAGCTCTTACTACATGCTAGGCAGTATTTTAATCACTTTATATAAAATAAGTCAATAGCCTTCCAACAATTCTGTCAATGTAAGTATTCTTGTATCCATTTTACAGATAAGGAGACTGAAGCTTGCTTAAGAGTGGTTAAATATCTTGCCCAAAGTCCCTGCTAGGGAGGAATAAAGATGGAATTTGAACTGAGACCATGTGGCTTTGGCCAACCAGCTCTATAAACAAACCATTCTGCGGGTCTTACTTCTGCAGCCAATAATTGCCAGTCCTATTCTTTTGGCGAAAATGTTGAACATGAGAGAAAAATCAAATGCTTTTTCTTATTTATTCTGTGCTCTGCCCCATCCTTAGGGTCCTAGGTAATATTTGGACCCATCAGTCCCAACCTTCGTGTACTACAATAAGTGAATCAATTGCTTGCAATAATTTGAGGAAGCCTGGGGTGTTTTATGAGCATTTCAAATGATTAATAAAGTATGAAAAATAATCAGATTGTCTGGATCTGAATAGTGTTGAAAGATTTAATAGTTTCCAATATCAAGAAGTTTCAACATACTGGTTGAAATCAATGAACAAGTTTTCCATTTGGTGGTGGGGGGAAGATGTGGCACATCAAGTTTCTTGCATTATTTTAGGAATCAGTACTATACATGCAGTTAGATGACATATATAATTCTGCACCATTTTATTTTGGTCTACAATTATATCACTACTGTATTATATTTTGCTGTTTTAACAAATGAGCTCTGATGAATTTGCCTGTATTTACTCTAACTTTTCCTGGGTCTCTCATTTTCATTCTACTTATCCTAGCTTCTCCACTCCCCCACTCACTTCTATACTTTTTGCTTTATTGGAAAGTTCTCAGAGCCTTGGGCTCTTCAGTAGAAAGTATGGTATGAAGCTGGAAGATAAATAATACATCAGATCACTTTCACTCAATCTGGGCAAGTGACATTTACAATTTTAACGAACTGGAGGCATGATGGCAAATAAGAGAATATTTGGAACAGAGTAAACTTCAGTTACAATACAGACTAAAATTCTAAGAGTGTTCTTTCTCATTTGGCTAATATATGTAATTCAAGTTTACTGGAGGAATGTTCTCACTCAGATGCTAAAACGCACATCTGCAAACTATTCCCACAAAAACAATCTGAGCAACGCCCACCCTCAAAACCCTCACTGATTCTTATCATTTCTCTAAAGACAATATTTCTTTCTCCAAAGAGCAGCAGATATATCAGATGTTTGAGTATTAAAATGTAGATACACTTGCCTTTTAAATCTCACTCTAATCTCTGACGCTAAAATCAGCACACTGTGCAGCATTTTGAAGAGTGCTTTCTTTGGAATAATAATCCCAGTAGATGATCTGTAGGAAAAATAAAAGAGCTATCCCGTGACCATATTTGACTTGAGAAAAGCTGAGTACACCTGTCTCGGAGACTCACAATGCACATTAGCATATTAAAGGCTCTGGAAGTCCAGTAATAAGGAATTATGTGGGGTTTGTTTTTTGTTTAATTCGTACTTCCCAGGTTTATTTGAAAATAAAAAAAACATTTTGTCCATAATTCTATTAAGAGAACTTTCTATAAAATGGAATTTTATTGGTGGTAGGTATTTTGTAGTATCCTTCCCATTGTCAAAAACGCGTTTTGTGAAATTCCACATTCTCTGATTTGCTCTGTATTTCTTAGTACAATAGCATAAAGAGAAAATTGAACATTCTTGAGTACTTATGTGTCAGTCATATCAATTTATATTTTTACTTATATAAAATGGACAAATCTTTGCAAAGTGTCAGGAAAAAAAACTTGATTTTTTCTTCTAAAAGCACTGCATCCTCATAGTGGTTTGAAGCTAACTAGCAGGAGACACCTGCATCTTATCAATGTCAACGTGAATGCCTCTAAAAAAAACACAAGCTGGTGTGTACACGTGCGCGCGCGCACACACACACACACACACACAGCATTCAGTAATGCATTGAATGTGGCTAATTAATTTAAGGCAGTAATTGATTAGTATAAAATTGAGCACATTGGCGGAGACTGGGTCCATGACAGAAAATCAAGATATCTTCAATTTCTTATATACTTGTGAAATGTATTTCTTCTTCTTCTTCTTCTTCTTCTTCTTCTTCTTCTTCTTCTTCT
>NC_045434.1:150422279-150494511 GCF_002776525.5 Piliocolobus tephrosceles
TTTTTTTTTTTTTTTTTTTTTTTTTTTTTGATAGGATCTCACTTTGTCACCCAAGCTGGAATGCAGTGCTGCAATCTCCGCTCACTGCAGCCCCTACTTCTTGGACTCAAGCGATTCTCCCACCTCAGTCCCCAAAGTAGCTGCGACTATAGGCGTGTGCTACCATGTCCAGCTAATTTTTGTATTTTTAGTAGAGATGGTGTTTCACCATGTTGTCCAGGCTAGTCTCGACTCAAGAGATCTACCCGCCTTGGCTTCCCAAAATGCTGGGATTATAAATGTAAGCCATCACTCCCAGCCTGAAATGTGAATTCTTTATCATTGATAATGAACACCAATGTCTCAAGAAAACTGGAGGCTTCAATTTGAATCAATTAATATCTTCACAATAAGGGTGCAAATAGAAGTCTAATAAGTGACCATGCTAAATTGACTCTCCCCTTTGATCACTGGTGAATGAAGGAAGATATCAAGTTTTTGAAGTACTAATCCCAAACTTAAACTACCTTAAAACTAAATCCTGATAGTTTTATATCAGTGCTGTGTAATTGTTATGCACTAGCAAATACGTGGAGTCAGAAGATGCTATATATTAAAACAATATGTCAGTGTTGTATCTTCTCCTGCAGAGGAATGTAATAGCAATGATCACTTTCGGCAAGTCCAGTTTTGCCTGCTCTACTGGTGAACAGCCAAGAAAAAAGATGTGTCCTTTTTAAAGGAAATTTGTATTTAAAAAGGAAGAAAAATTTCTTATGTTGAAGAAATTGTCCTTTTCCGCTTACTGCTCTTAACCAAAATAATTATCTCTATTAGCAATAGTTCTGTTAAGTTTGTTTTGAACATATCCCTTACATTGTCTCTGCCTTTTTTAAGAGACCCAGAATGGTTTTTGAAAAGTATAATTTCAGACACCAGGGTGAATACTCCTCACCCTAAGTGCTAATCACAAAAGCTGAGTTCCACCATCATGTAATCATGCAGTACTGGTCATTTGGCAGTAGAGTCACTCTGAGTAGAGGGAGCTTCTGGAAAAGCAGTGCTCAGAGTTGATTTCTACGTATTATTCTACAAAATATGTCATTTTTTTTTTTCAAAAATGAAAGGAGAAGCTGTAGAATACATACCACATAAAATTCACTATGGAAAATTTACCTTCTGGACCTAGAATATATTGTTAATAAGAATGATAACTTTGATCTTATCTTCATTAAATTGTTGAAAGCACTAATCCATTTAAGAACAAAATCCCACAAGTTTCTATTCTTGCTTTCTGAGCCTCAATGCTTGTTAGGAACAAAAAAAGTAAAAAGCCAAGTAGTGACAAAATGAAACAATTTCTTACTTGCTATTGATCTTTAGCTCTCTTTTGCATGGTAATTTCTTTGTATAATCAAGTTACACACACACACACACACACAAACACACACACACGAATGCTTCACTACACAGTAGCATATGTGCCTATGAAAACTGTAGGGGTGTCTCAAGAATACTATTAGATTTAAAATACCAAACAATTTTCCTACTAAAGCTAATTAAAGCAGATGTTTGTGAATATTGAGAAGAACTTTTATTTACATTTTATGACTTTTCATATTAATTGTAGAAGTTAATAGTCTGTTGATACTATTTTGGAAAATGTGGAAGTGAATTGAAAATGGCTTTCAAAAATGTGTTTGCAGAGTATGGAAAGCCATACAGACTTTTCAAATTTTATATGTGGGGTTTCTCCATGTTTCCCAGGCTAGTTGAATAGTTTTAATGAGGAGCATGTAAGGCAGCAAGGCAGCATCAGCAGCCCGTGCAAATTATATATATATAATTTGCAAATATATATATATATTTGAATAGTCAAATTATGTATATATAAATACATATATTCAAGAAAATTATGATAGTAATTTGCATCTTATATGACTTGAAAACTATCATTCAGAAATCTTAGCTCAAGCCAGAAGTCCTATAAGTTTTACTCAGACAATTCATTTTTTGAAAGTCATGGTTACCATTGCTAACATTTTGGCATGAATTGCAGGTTAGACATGTAGAGCTATTTCTATGGTATCTGATTATTGTCTCTTTTTCCAAATCATTTCGTGTTGTTTTCACTATCCATGTAATCAACTCTCAAAGCAGCTCCCTCTGCTGCTCTTATTTTTACCATCTACTTGTCTGAACAAATAATATTTTCTCCAAAAAACTTGTACATGTCCTAGTTATCTTTCCAACTAATGACTCAAAGTTGTTTGTATCTTCTTGTAAAAACCAGTTTTTAAAGGAGATCTCCTTTGCCTCTTGGTATTAGAATTTGTATCTGTCACCATATTAATCTTTCTGATCCCCTGTTTCAATGACCAGGTTTAACAGTCATTTTCCCACTTTGAAATTACTTTGATTAATTTTTATCAAATTTTATTTCGAAGTTAGTTTTGGACTCTCATAAGTTATTGTCTCCCAATAAAAAAGATTATTTTCTCATTAAAACTATTCAACTAGCCTGGGAAACATGGAAAAACTCCATCTTTACCAAAAACAAAAAAAAACAAAAATTACCCAGGCATGATGGTGGCACTCACCTATGGTCCCAGCTACTAGGGAGACTGAGGTGGGAGAATCGCTTGAGCCGCACAGTCAGAGTTTTCAGTGAGCCAAGATTGCACTGCTGCACTCCAGCCTGGGCAACAGCAATACTCTGTCTAAAAACAACAACGACAACAACAAAAACTAATCAGCTACATCCTTTAATGAGTTTTGTTAATCTCTCAGATTTTTACTGTAAATCACAACCTTCATTAATCAACAGGTATTTATTAAAAGCCTACCATGTGCCAAAGGGTGAGATACAAATAGTGAGCAAAATAGAAAAAAGCTTCTTCTAGGGCTTTCGCTCCAGTAAAGAAGATAGAAGATAAATAATAAGCATAATAATACATTATATAATATAAGGTGGCTAAACTAGATTCAATTTGATTATGATTAGTTTAGGTGTAAAAGAATAAAACCTGGTAAAGTAGATTGGGGATGGTGCAGCAGGGAAGAAAATGTTTCAATTTAAAAACTTTTTTGGGAGGAGCCTCACTGAGAAGGTGTTATTGGAACAAAGCTGTAAAGGCAGAGAGAAATGTTGCACTCAACTAGTGGTGGAAGGAGCATGCAAGGCAGCAGCAGCAACTGGTGCAAAGTCCCTGGGGTAGGAGAGTCTTACGTTTGGCTAGAGGAGAGGAGGCCAGTGTGCTTGGAGCAGAGGAGAAAAAGGAGAGGGTGTGAGCAAGCAGAATCAGAGGTCACAGAAATGGCCAGACCACAAAAAGATTTTAAGCCATGGTAAAAAAAAAAAAAAAAAAAAAAGTTTACATTTCTTCTCTATCATGTTCTTCTGTCAGAATTGGATGGTAGGTATCCACTATCACATCAATACTGCAAGAAATTCCTACTCCCAGCTCCCTGATCCTTCTCCTCCTCTCCCAGGTGGACTATCAAATTTCCCTCCTAGGAGGACCATCACCACAGAAAAAATAACTTTTGAAGAAAGGGAGTAGTGAAGAGGTGAAGACAACTTACACTAATGAGCACATACCTTGTATAACTCTATGCTGCTTACTGTAATATATTTTTACATTATTTAGTGCTAAAAACTCTGAAAGGCAATCAATGTTCCTTTATTTACAGAGGAGTAATATGAAGTTCAGAGAGCTTATGAAAATTGTCTAAAAATCACATCACCAGTAAAGTTCCTACTTGAAAATCCAAAGAGAAAAACGACATTAGATTTTGTTGAAAGATTTTTTGAAAGAGTGTCGTAAAAACATGTTGAGAACATTTAAGAAAAGATAGAAAGTCAGAATATAGAACTGTTCTAATGGGGTAAGTCTGTGGTCTCCATCTTACCCACATGCAGCTTCAGTTTGTCATGACACAGCAGTCACTAGGAAACAACCTCAGCAGTAGTTTTCTCAGTAGCAAGGGCAGTCCTGCTTCTAGTTTCCTCATTTCCCTAATTTACCCTTCCAGTTACTCTGCCTGGACTCCAGTGTGTTGTTTTGTTCCTCTGTGTCTCCAAAAATTTTTGCACATGTCTCTTACTTCTGGATGTTGGTTGTGTATTGATTGAGTTGAATTGAAATAAATCAACATTCCACCCACCCTGGTCTCTTGGATCCTTGCCTATATAAGCAACCCACTTCAGTCAGTGCCTTCCTTTTTGACTGAGTAATTCTGGTCTACCTGCTCACATCAGAAACTCTTCTAAGCTCTTTTTTTGTTGCAAAGCACGAGCCTATATGAGGACTTGCCTGAATAGATTTCATATACCTTTCCCCTATTGAGCGGTCCAGGCTTATGACTTCTTGCTTAGACAAACTTTGTTGTGCCAAACCTTGGCTCTTTCTAATTCCAGTCTCTCCAGTTGCTTCCTAACGTTTCATACCTACAAGGCTTTGCACCCCACCAGCAGTTCTCAGAGCATTTCTCATTGTTATTTAACATAAACTCAGTATTGCACTTAAGCAGATTAAGGACTGTCCTTAACCACATGTGGAATAAGATCATTTTTGCTTTTGTGTTATACCTTCATCCTTTGCCCTTAGCCTGAAATGCCCTCCATGAATACAGTTCTTTTCTTTCAGACTACAAAAGTCTTGCTTTTCCTACCAGTGAACTCCATTTTGAGGACTTCTGTCCATTTTATGAATTTATTTTCTATGTTATACTTGCACCACAGCACAGAAGAAAATTGACTCTGTTCTTTCTTGTATATGTGCTTGTTTTAGTGATTGTGCGTCTTCCAAGTCAGTCTGCATCTCCTTGAAAATGAAATGAGTGATAAGTACTTTTCTTGATTTTTTTCTCCATGGATTATTGATATATTAGTAAACTAGTAATTCCTAATAAATGTTTGAAGTGTGAGTACTAATGCAGTCTTTTATCAAAGCTTTAGCAATTCAGCTTATCAGTTTATGAATATTTTGGCATATTCTGAATTTATTTTATTGATGTTTAATTCAAAATGATTATTACTTATTTGCTTTTTTCGTATGGTATATTAAAATTACCTACACTTAGAAATCACCTTAACATTTTTAACATCAAAAAATATAAATGTAAGAAATAGAAGAGCATACAGATAGGAATCTGAAAGGAAGTAGGTAGGAATGTAGAGGACAAAATGACAAAGTTTCATAGAGTGAGGCAGAAAATAAAATCTAGCCTCATCTCACAAATGGTACCTGATTGGAGCTATTGATTATTGATGAGGGACAGAAATAAACAACTTATCAAGAATTCTGGCTTCTTGCTGATGTTGTATTTCTCCGTCACATACTAACTATAGTAAAGGTCCCATATTTGCTGAACCTAAGAGGGTTCAGGCTATGCACTATATTAGGCCGCATAGAGTAACACATATCAGGGGAGTGTACCTGAAGGATTAGTGGTGTGTGTTTGTTACATGTGTAGCATTAATTTTTTCTTCTCTGGAAGTCAGTATCTATTGGGGAACTGCTCTTGGTAGTTAGGATAGGCTGAGTCTACTCGGTCTTGTCCAAGATGAACATGGGATGGGGACTTCATCCTATTACCTCATTCCTTTGGCTACACTGCTTGCCCTAGAGATGGACATGTGACTGCAGGACCTATCAAAGCTTTGGGGGGGAAATTGATATTGATGCTGGAAAGAAAGAGCCTCAATCTTTCTGAGATTAAAGACATTAAGAATAATATGAGCCTGGTGATGTGGGATCTATCTTTACAATCACATAGAGAGAATCTTCTTGAGAGTAAAAACAACATAAAAGAAAGCATTATCAAGAAATGTAGAGCTTATGAATTCTGATAACAATGTCTGAGTTCTTACCACCAGCTCCTAACTTCGGACTCGTCAGTACTTAAAACAGCAAATTTCCCTTTTCGTTTAACTAGTTTAAACTGAGTTCCTAGCATTTTGAAAGCAAAGAATCATGGCTAATGCAGTTACCATGTGGCACCCTGCAGAGCAAAGAAGTAGTTGTATTTGTGTGATACACAGAGCAAAATCAGAAGGATCTCTCAGAATTTCTCTTTTTCTTACTCACTCTAAAACTGGGTGGGGATAAAAAAAAAATCCATACTTTATGATTACTTGCAGAAAGTATAAAAGAACTACTTAGAGTCTGGGTTTCACAGAAAAAAAAAAAAAAAAATTCCAGCTAACACTTGACAGTAACAGCTGTACTTGAATAAGGATCACGTAAGTACTGTCTAAGTTTTCTAAATACTAACTCCAAATACTCACAACAGCAGCAATTTGTCATCCAGCATTCTTTCCAAGCATCAGTATTAAGAAGCTATCTTTGATATATTCTTCAGCACATGTCCACTTGCTGAAGATAGCATTTTCGTTAATTTTTTTCAACCAGATTGATGACAGACACAAAAACAAATGTCACTTATGTATAAGTAGAGAAATGCTGAGCAGATAAAGTCAATTCTTTTATCACTGAAGAGGAGCACTGATATTGACTTCATTTGGCATAGAATATTATTCTATTCAAGATTTCAAAATAAAAACTAGAAACTATGCTATAATCCAAGTGTGTATCAAAGAGAAAGAGGAGGAAAAGGATAACAAGTTTAGATCCATCGGAGTGTTTTCAAAGAGAATAATAACAATAATGACAAAAGCCCAGTCTGCAGAGATTTCTTGAGGGTGGATTCTGGAGATAAATTATCAAAATACTGAGAAGACTAGCATTTTGCTTTGAAAAGTATTTTTTTAATTTGAAAATAACAGTTGCTTAAAATAGAAAATTATTAATCTTAAAGTTCAGCATATGCTTCGTACTTGTGATGCAACTATATGCTTATACTAAAAATTAAGTGGAAAACTAAAAGAGCTCCAGAATTGATGAATGCTGATGGTATAGTTAACTCATTTCCTTGACTCTTATCAGCATGGAAAAAATTTCAATCCAAGAGTATCTGCAATGACGGATCAAGGTATGGGTTGTATAACAATAAAATTTTCCAAAAGAGAGGAATGGAAGGAATGAGTGGTGAGAGGGCATCAGAGATAACACAATGTACATAAAAGACCTAGTATTAGTTCTACTGTTTCTAGAAGACCAAGTATAAAAGTCTGATACATAGTTAATTTTAGGTATCCTTAGTTATTGAAATTCTTCTAAATACATCAGATCAGATCTTCAAAGTATATCTTGACTTCTGTTTCTAGCCAAAGAGTAATATGATAGATACCAGATTTTCTCTCGCAATGAAATAACCAAATAATTGACAAGAATATATGAAACAGTTTGGAAGACACTGGACATTAGGCAGTGAAGGATGATGATTCCTCAGAGGCAGGAAACAAGGGAGAACCACGCTGCTGCTTCAGCTTACTGCTTTGAGAGAGAAACTAGGCTGTGGATTAGGGAGGTGAAACCCAAGTAGAGCCTTGCAGCCTCACTGAAGAAAGGAGGTGAAGCTGACTCCAGAGGAAGCAAGGTGGTTAGAGATCACAAGAAAGTACCAGAAAGAAGAAAATGAGTGAGAGAGAGAAAAAGAGAGAGATGCTGAGGGTATTCCCTGACATATGAAGCAAATACCTGAGGCTGGAGAATCACACAAAAGATGTAAACATAACTGTGCCTGGTATAATGGGGGATAATTAGTTCTGGACTGAGCATTGTGCTGGTTCCAGTGAAAAAGTCTTAGAAACAAGATTCAAAAAGATCAAACTGTTTTCAAGTGACATAAATATAAACAAGAACAAAGCTCAAAAATATTCATAAGAATACAAGAATTCATAAGAACAAAGCTCAAAAATATTCATAAGAATACAAGAAATATTCATAAGAATACAAGATAGATTTTGTATTCTTATGAATACAAAAATATTCATAAGAATACAAGATCTATCAACCAATCAAATAAAACTAACAACATATGCCGTCCAAAGAAAAATCATTAGGCATACAAAGAAACAGGAAAATACAATGCATAAAGAGGAAATAAATCAGTTAATCAACACTGATCCAGAACTGACGTGTTAAAAGCACTGTTAAAATCACTTCTATACGTATATTCTGTTTATACAAAAAAAAGACATGAACTATATTTCTTTCTGTCTATCTTCTATCTATCTATCTATCTATCTATCTATCTATCTATCTATCTATCTATCTATCTATTTATCTTAGTTTTAAAAGAACCTAAATGAACTTCTTAAGATAAAAACTACAATGTGTGGTGTGATGCACTGGATACAATTAAAGGTAGATTAAATTGAAAAAGAAAAATTTAATATATTTGGAAATGTAGCCATAGAAACTGTCCATAATGAAACAGAGAAAAGATAATTTTAAAAAACGAATCCAGCATCAGTAAGCTGTGGGACAATTTCAAACACTGTAATCTTTATGTAAGTGGAGACCCATAGGGAGAGGAAAGAGAGATAAGTTTTTTTAAAATAAGAAATGTAGATAGAAAATTTTCCAAATTTGATGAAAAACATAAGTCCTGGTGAGAGGACTTTTTTCCCTTCTTGACACCAAATACAGGTATCTTTTCCAGTGATACTTTTCTAACTATCTGACACCATCTGGGTGTCCAAGATTTAATTCAATTCTAATACTCTACCTGCAATTAGTGTCAGATACCACAAGTTAAGAGTTGAGTTACACCAGACTGCCCCCACTTTACACAACAATTACAAATCTGAGGACACATGTACTTTTGCCCAACTGGCTACAAATAGGGGATTACCACTTCCTCCTCTTCCGGTTCTGTGATTTCTTGGAGAGGCTCACAGAACTCAAGAAGGCACTTTGTTATAAGGCACTTCAATTTGTTATAAACAATACAAGTGAATAGTGAGATAGTGGTACATAGGGTGAGGTCTGAAAGCCTTCCAAGCACAGGAACTTCCATCTCTGTGGAGCTGAGGTACACCACGCTCCTGGCATGTGGATGTCTTCAGAAGCTCCATGAGCCCTGTTGGATAGGGGGGTTTTATGAATGTTTCATTACATAAGCATGATTGATTAAATCATTAGCCATTCATGATTAGCTTGTTCTCTAGCCCCTTGCCCTTTTCCAAAGACTGGCAGGTGGAGCTGAAAGTTCCAAGTTTCTAATTGAGCTGAGCAGCCCCCAACCTGAATCTATCAGGGGCCAGCCAAAAGTTGTCTCATTATGACAAGTGACACTATTATTATCACTCAGGAAATTCCAAGGGTTTTAGGAGCTCTATGCCAGAAACTGGGGACAAAGACCAAATATATTCTTATGTTACAACACCAAGAGACCAAAGATGTTCAATGAATTCTAAGCCCAATAAAGATTAAAACAACAGCAACCACAACCAGGCACATTACAGTCAAATTACTAAAAACCAGTAGAGTAAAATCTTAATGGTAGCTAGATGAAAAAGACATAATACAGAAGAACAAAGGTAAAAATTACAGCAGTTTTTTTTTTTTTTTTTTTTCAGAAACTATGTAGGAAAAGTACATTCTCTATGATTCCATTTATATAAAATACTAGGAAAAACAAACTAATGTGGGATGACGAAAGAAGCTGTAGTTGCCTGGAGGTAGGACTTACAGTGGGGAACAAAAGGGAAATATTGCAAAAGTACACAAGGAAACCTTTAGGGGTGATGAATATATTCCTGATCTTGAATGTGGTGATAATTCGATGGGTGTATTCCTATGTTAAAACTTACAAAATTGCATTTAAGAGTGTGCAGCTTATTGTATTATGGTTATTTCCAAATAAAGCTTTTTAAAAAATAAAGAAAACAAAGTATGCCAATTTTTTTCTGACCCACACAACACAATAGTTCCTATATTTTGTAGCTAAGTAAAGAAATAAAGCAATGTTAAAAAGTCTTGCCCAAGGCCAATTAACAAAAAACCCACACCTATCTAAATTCAACGGCTATTTATTCCCATTGTTTTTTGCTGTTACACAGACAAGGTTAGCAAATTCCAAACTTTATTTTTGACTGTAGGAAATGAAAATTATCTACATGATGTATTATCATATGAAACATGCTCATTGAAAAGTATAAGATACCCTTAACGACAGAGATCATATATCATTTCAATCATTTAATGGTATTTAATTTTACTTAAAAATAAAATAATACATGAATAAATTAAATTAATAAAAATAAATTAAAATAATTTACCATATTTCTGAAGATAAGAAAATGTTTTTCTAAGGATAGAAAAGGGAGGAGGTGGCCTATGTACAAGGGAAGGGAATGGGAAGAAAATATTCTATTTGCAAATAATTGAGGCAATCATCATCTCAGTTTGTGAGTTGCTACCTCCTAACTTATCTTCCATTTTCTGCTCATGCCTCCTCAATCTATTCTCCAGAGAGAAGCCAGAGTGATCTTTTAAAAGCACAACCAGATAATAGCACTTAATTGTTGAAAAGTCCCCCAATGTCATTTCCTTATGCTTAGAATAAAATAAAAACTTCTTACCCTAGTTCAATCTATGTGTGAACTGACTTCTACTTTCCACTCATCTCATGTTTCTCTTTCTCTACTTGCCTCCTTTCTGTCTTTTTATTCTTATTCTGCCTTGGACTGACTTGCACTAACTGTCCCCTTTGCCAAGACTCCTCTTTCCCTATATTAACATGGAAGCCTCTTTGATGAAACTAAGGTCTCCACTTAAATGGCTTTTAGTGACCATCAAATTGCATTCATCCAGTGAGCAGGCAGTCACTCTTTATCACATCATTTTGCTTCAACGTTTCTCCATCAGAGGCAATGTGGCCTCCTACAGGTTATTTTTAAATGCTTAGAAAATTGTTGAGTGAGTGTTGACTGCTGCTGGTATTTAATGGTAGATGCCACAGATACTCTAAACATCCTACATTGTGCAGGACCACACTCACACACACAAAATAGCAGTAGTGCCAAATTTTAGAAAACTTGCTCTATTTTACTTCCCTGCAAGGCATATATAATTATCTGATATTCTACTCTATGTTTACTTTTTCATTTTATTTTTTGTACCAATGGGAACAGGGACGTTGGATGACTTGTTCACCCATATATTCCTAGCCTTTAAAGTAATGACTGCACAGAGTGTTTTGTCATTCTGTTTATATTTACTGACTGACTGAATGCCAACCACATCTTCCATTAAAAAACATTCTGTATGACTTGTTCAGTCTTTCTGCAACTGACCTCCATCATTAGCTGAAGGCATGTTTTTCCCAGAGTATGATTTGAGAATCAAGGGCAAGGGATCAACTTTTTGTTAAGTTTTCAAAGAAAAAAATGGTGTAAATGCCAGAAATTTTCAGGGTAGGTGGGTTGCCAAGCATGTGTTAAGAGTAAAATTATTTTCATAGCTTATAAAATAAATCTACTTTCTTAAATCTTTGGCAGGGTCAATGACTTGTGTTGAAATGTGCAAACTTATTGCATCCCTGATTTTCTGTCTGTCATGCTATAAATAAATTAACACTTTTCTCTAACCTGACTTGCTTGTACCTGTTATGTTTGAAAGGATATTGCAGTGCTGGCTGAGGTTTTCTCTGGAGAAATGATTATTGGCCTCATTGTTCCAAGTAAAGGTAATAGTTTTTAACTATTGATTTTCTGTAGTGAAAGAATCCACAGGAAGCAAGGATTGTAAATAATGCTCCCCAGTTAGGCAAATTATGATGAAATTTGAAGTTTGGAAGTCTATTCAGTAACCCTCATTAAAAACTTGATTTTGCTTTATTTTGCCCAATATCTGCTTCTCTCCCTGTGATTTCCTTAGGTCTGACATATTTATCAAAGAAAAAAACTCATGCCTGTTGAAATGAGGCCAAGTAATTTGCTTAGGCTTACAGAATGGTGGAACTAGGACTTGTCTTTAGGCCTTAAGGGAAAAAAGTACCAACAGGTTTATATGTGTTACTTCTCCGTTTGAGCATATTCATTTTAAGGAAGAGTTTCTAGGGAAAACATGCCTCCAACTAAAAGAATAATTAATAATGAGATGAATTTTAGACACAGAAAAACCCTCAGTGGATGTATTTGATAGCTGATGAAGCTTTTGATGCCCATCACCCATGCATATGTATGGCTCATTGGTACACTACTAACTTAGCTATATAGACACAGGCACTTATGGCTTCAAAGGAGTTTCCTTTTACTTTTTTGTGTGTAAAATGGCATTGATAGAGTCAATCGATTTGTTTCATTCTTGTTGAGCCAATGAATTCCTATCAGTAAGCAATATATTCCTCTATACCTATCACAACATTGTACAATGGAAAGTGTTGATAACACTTACTTTATTTGTTTAAAAAAAATTGCTATTGGCTATCATCTCTGTATTCATCTTTCTTCAATATAGTTTTCATTTCCTTCTTACAATTGTTTGGTAGTATCTAACAGTCTAACAGAAAATTAGATTGTACTCCATTTGTATACCTCTATCACAACTACCTTTTCAGCTAATGTTTCTTTTTCATAATGAGTGGGCGGGCATTATATGAGATATATCCATTATGTTGAGCACATGCATTCTTACAGGATCAGGACATACTATTTTGTAAAACTGGAAATTTTTGAATCTTAAGTACTCTAATGTTTCTGCTTATCTCACATTGGTCTTTACATCTAAAAAGAACACATGGACACAGGGAGGCGAACATCACATACCAGGGCCTGCCAGGGAGTGGGGGTCTGGGGGAGGGATAGCATTAGGAGAAATACCTAATGTAAATGATGAGTTGATGGGTGTAGCAAGCCAACATGGCACATGTATACTTAGGTAACAAACTTTCATGTTGTGCACATGTGTGCCAGAACTTAAAGTATAATAAAAAAAAAAAAAAAAAAAAAAAAAATGCTGGAATCTGTCTAGTCTGTCCAGAAACATTTCAAAGATCTAGAAACTCACTAACCATGGAAGGTCTGTCTATAACTGTTAGTGTGACATCACCAGAATATAATGATAACAATTGCTTTGCATACATTCTTAGCCATCAATTCGAGATCTACCAAGAATAGGGCATGATATATGGGGGAGTGGCAAGAAGCAGAAGCAGTAATGATTACATTCTGGACAGGCCAGGCAATTAATTTTTTTGTATATTTATTCCTTGCTTATTTGTTCTATTGTTCTTTCATTTAATTATCTTTTATTCTTTCATGTGACAAATGAAATGAACATTTGTTATGTATGAATAAGACGAAACTTTTTATTTCTCTGTTATCAGCGGTAGCAAGTATAGAGAGTTAGGAACAGACCTTTTTATTAAGCCTCATATATCATCATGTTGGTTCAAATTCAAGAAGGGCCAGCCCAAATGATTCTTTCACAGAAACCAAAGGCTTAATGTGTTAGGGAAAAAAATATAAAATGCCTTAGAACTCTTTCCCCCGAGAGTGACAAAATTTCATTCCCTAACATTCTTCCATAACACCTTATAACTCAAACTCTTAGCTTATCCATTTCCTCAGCTCTAGCTTCAAATATGAAGAAAACAGTACTTTTTTTGCTTGCAACAGAAAACCTTATGGATACTATTTTTCTTTAGACTTGGCTGAAGTTTTGTAAGAGGGATCAAGGGATTGGTACAAATAGGCAGACTCTTAAGCATACAGAACGGATAACCAGTTTACTGGAAAGAGAATGAAATATAAAAACAAGGATGAAGAGAAATATGAGAGAAGAAGAGATGGAATTACTGATATGATTATTTTTTACATATTGTAAATACAATCAGAAAAACTGATTGTATTTAAAAACTGGCAGGCTTTTTTATATATCCTGTGATACTTTCAGTGCTATTTGAGGATAAGTAATAAAAACACATATTTAAACTTTGTAAAACAAAATAAAATAAAAAGTCAACAACTGTGATGTTAAAAAAATGAAATCAATAAAATAAGGCAATATGTCTTAGTTCAAGTATTTTAAATATCAATAGTTGCGTTAGGGCGTTCTTGCATTGCTATAAAGAAATACCTGAGACTAAGTAATTTACAAAGAAAAGAGGTTTCATTGGCTCACAGTTCTTCAGGCTTTAAAGGAAGTATGCTGCTGGCATCTGCTCAGCTTCTGGTGAAGGCTCAAGGACCTTTCAATCATGGCAGAAGGCAAAGGGAGAACAGGCACATCACAGTTGAAAGCAGGAGCAAGCGAGAGTGGTGGGGGCAGGGAGAGGTGCAGACATTTTTAAATGAGAAGCTCTCAGGAGAACTCACTATAATGAAGACAACACCCACTCATGAGGGATCTTCCCCATGATGCAAATACTTCCCACCAGGTCCCACCACCAGCAGTGAGTATTCCAATTCAACATGAGATTGGGACAGGGACAAATACCCAAACTATGTCAGTAATACCTTCTAACAGCCACGATTCACCTTTACTTTTTTCATATGACATCTGTATAGATTTGGTAGGCCTACTAAAATAGAGTACTACAGATGTGATGGCTTCAACAACAGAAATGCATTGTCTCACAATTCCGGAGGCTATAAGTCCGTGATCAAGATTTGGTCATGTTGATTTCTTCTGAGAGCTATGAGGGAAGAATGTGCTCCAGGTCCCTCTCCTTGGCTTGTAGATAGCTGTTTCCTTCCAGTGTGTTAGCACTATCTTTCTCCATGCCTATGGCCTGTGTTCAGTTTTCCTTTTTTTTTTATAAATATACCAGTGATATTGGATTAAGCCCACCTTAATAACCTCATTTTAATTTAATTACCTTTTTAAGACCCTACCTGCAAATATAGTTACATTCTGAAGTACTGGGGTTTAGGACTTTAATATATGAATTTCAGGGCTACCCAATCGAGTCTACAACAGCATCTGAAGCATTGTTACTCAAATAGCATTTATTAAAGAATTATATTTCTTTTTAGAAGCAGAACACTATTAGATATTAAGTACAGCTTAACAATACTTGTAGATTAATTTCCTGATCTTGGTGAAATTGTGAATAATGTACAGACACTCACTAAGATATGGCACATAAATAGGATTAGCTGTACAGATCTATATAGTCACTGGGCTCTTTCATAAGGCAGAAAAGGAATGTCTGTGACTGAGGTTTACTCAACAAAAGTAATACTAAGAACAAAAGGATTCTTCCAAATGCAACAATAAAAACAGATATGCTGTGAGACATACAATATGTAACAGTGAGTTACAGGTGTAAAGGAAATGTAGACAGTATTTTCTGATACCCATTTGAAACTTTTGTAGCTGGAACTATTGCCACTTGAGGAAGATAGTTTTACTAGGCTACAGCATATGTAGACAAATATATTCAGCTAAGTTATAATGCTTACAAATGGAACATAATAGGGTTTTCACATGGTGCAGACCAATAACATATGGTTCTGTTCAGAGAGATGGTAAATAATACATTGCTAGTAATGAATTCAGCCTGGTCAGAACAGAACCTAGCTGCTAACAACCATATAAACAGTAACAGCTGGTACTTTTGCAGGCACTTTCCTTTCATAATTTACTCTCTTGAACAAGGTGTGTGTGTTGGATGGTGGGGGAGAGGCAGTTCTTCCCCAGTATAATAAATAATATGTTATTTTGCTTTTTTTTTTGCAATTTAAATTTTTAAGGGAAAAACAATGGCTAAACTTGTCATTGCAAATTGAATTATGTATTATCCAGGTAAAACACTTCTTAGACCACTAAACAGGGTAGAATGTAGAAAGGCCAGAAAAAAAGTCACAAAATCCAAAATGTATGATAGCAGTGAGAAAGGACCTGTGAGTGCTATATTGAATAAATATGATCTTTACCTTATAGGATGAGACATATGTGTTGTTTCTCCAACTTTAAACTATTAAACTGCTTTCCTGGCTCTGTAGGTTTTGGTTTATAAAATAAAATTATGTTTTGTTGTCACAACACAATCCTTAACTGTTAAATAAAAATACCATAGGCACTGAACAATGTTTCATAATTTTAATCTTATTTTTTTCAATAAATTTTTAACAATGAAAATTTCTCACTGCTCTCATATGGTTTGGATTTTGTGATTATTTTTCTGGCCTTTCTACATTCTACCCCCTTGGTGGTGTAAAATTAAAATTTCAATTTTATGAGTGTTTTCCACAGTCTTTATACATATTTTTACATTTGATGCTCATCATAACCCTAGAAGATAGGTGATATGGTTTGGCTCTGTGTCCCCATCCAAATCTTACCTTGAATTTTAATAATCCCCATGGGTCAAGGGTGAGACCAGGTGGAGATAATTTAATCATGGGGGTATTTTCCCCTATGCTATTCTTGTGAGAGTGAGTGAGTTCTCATGAGATTGGATGGTTTTATAAGCATCTGGCATTTCCTCTGCTGGCATTCATTCTCTTTCCTGCCACCCTGTGAAGAGGTGCCTTCCACCATGATTGTAAATTTCCTGAGGCCTCCTCAGCAATGCATAACTGTGAGTTAATTAAACCTCTTTCCTTTATACATTTCCGAGTCTTTGGTATTTCTTTACAATAGCATGAGAACAGTCTAATACAGTAAATTCATACCACAGAGAGTAGGGCGGTGCTATAAAGTTACCCGAAAATGTGAAAGCAACTTTGGAACTGGGTAACAGGCAGAGGCTGGAACAGTTTGGAGGGTTCAGAACAGGAAGATGTGGGAAAGTATGGTACTTCCTAGAGATTTGTTGAATGGCTTTGACCAAAATGCTAACAGTGATACAAACAATGCAGTCCAGGTTGAGATGGTCTCAGTAGAGATGAGGAACCTGTTGGAAACTGTAATAAAGGCAACTCTTGCTATGCTTTAGCAAAGAGACTGGTGACATTTTTCCCCTGCCCTCGAAATCTGTGGAACTTGAGAGAGATGATTTAAGGTATCTAGCAGAAGAAGTTTCTAGTAGCAAAGTGTTCAAGGAGTAACTTGGGTGCTCTTAAAAGCATTCAGTTTTATGCATTCAAAAAGAGATGGTTTGGAATTGGAACTGGGGTTTAAAAGAGAAGCAGAGCATAAAAGTTTAGGAAATTTGCAGAAAAGAAGAACTCATTTCTGAGCATAAATTCAAGCCCACTGCAGAAGTTTGCATAAATAATGAGGAGCCAAATGTTAATTGCAAAGACAATGAGGAAAACGTCTCCAGGGCATGTCAGATGTCTTCATGGCAGGTCTTTCCATCACAGACCCAGAGGCCTAAGAGACAAAAAGGATTTCCTGGGCTGTGTGCAGGGACTTAGTGTCATGTGCAGTCTCAGGACTTAGTGCCCTGCATCCCAGCTATGGCTGAAAGGGATCAACCTATAGCTCTGGCTGGGACTTCAGAGGGTGCAAGCCCCAATCCTTGGTGGCTTACATGTTGTGTTGGAACTGCAGATGCACAGAATTCAATAACTGAGGTTTGGGATCCTCTGCCTAGATTTCAGAGGATATATGGAAACCCCTGAATGTCCAGGCAGAGTTTACTGCAGGGCCAGAGCTCTGCGAGGGCAGTGCAGAAAGGAAATGTGGGGTTGGTGCTTTCACACAGAGTCCTCAGTGGGACCCTGCCTAATGTAGCTGTTAGAAGAGGGCCACCATCTTCCAGACCCCAGAATGGTAGATCCACCAACAGCTTGCACCGTGTACCTGGAAAAGCCACAGATACTAAATGCCAGGTTGTGAAAGCAGCTGGGAGAGTGGCTGTACCCTGCAAATCCACAGGGCTGGAGCTGGCCAAGGCCATGGGAGCTTCCCGCTTGCATTAGCATGGCCTGGATGTGAGACATGGAGTCAAAGGAGATCATTTTGGAACCTTAAGGTTTAATGACTACCCTATTGGATTTCAGATTTGCATGTGATATGTAGCCCCTTTGTTTTGGCCAATTTCTCCCATTTGTAGAGGTGTTATTACCCAATGCCTGTACCTCCATTGTATCTAGGAAGTAACCAACTTGCTTTTCATTTTACAGGCTCATAGGCAGAACGGACTTGCCTTGTCTCAGATGAGACTTTGGATTTAGACTTGTGTGTTAATACTGGAATTAGGTATGACTTTCGTAGACTGTTGGAAGGCCATGATTTTGTTTTGAAATGTGACTACATGAGATTTGGGAGGGGCTAAGGGCAGAATGATAAAATTTGGCTCTGTGTCCTCACCCCAAACTCACCTTGAATTGTAATAATTCCCAGGTGTAAAAGGCAGTGCCAGGTAGAGGTAATTGAATCATGGGGATGGTTTTCCCCATGCTGTTCTCATGATAGTGAGTTCTCATGAGATCTCATAGTTTTATAAGCATCTGGCATTTCACCTCCTGGTACTCATTCTCTTTCCTTCTGCCCTATGAAGAGGTGTCTTCTGCAATGATTGTAAGTCTCCTGAGGTCTCCCCAGCCATGTGGAACTATGAGTCAATTAAACCTATTTTCTTTATAAATTACCCAGTTTCTGGTAGTTTTTCATAGCAGTGTGAGAATGAACTAATACAATGGGTACTGTTTCCTTTACTCAAAGATAAAACTGATCCTAACAGAGGTTAAACATTTTCCCCAGATGATATGAAACCCTGAAGCCCACATTCTTAATCACTCGTTTATCTATATTGTTATAAAATATCTTTTTTTACAAAGACATCTGTAAGAATACATTTTGTGCTACCTCTTGGTATACTTCCTTCAGGTGCTAAATGGTTTTTAGAAGCCTCACTATGAAGAGTTACTTAAGTGCTATCTTGCATTGTCAAGGTGGTATGACAATTATTACAGCTTTTCTATTAGATACCATGTTTATTTGCTTTTTGCCTGTTTAACAAATATTTCTTCTTGTAAATAAGGTAAGGTCCAAAAGTTTTACCGTAATATCTAATAGGAAATAATTTAATTGATTTAATTTTGGCACAGTTCTGCTACATTATATGTAACAAAGCTATTTTCCAAATATCTGTGTCTTTATATTCTTATTTATGATGTCCTGATCTATCCACATATAACTTAATGATCCTCAAAACACTCCTTTGATGGAGACATCAAAGGTATATTTTTCTTCATGTTGACTTTAAATTTCCTAGTGGCCTAGAACAAAAAGGGAAACAACTGTTTTATAAGATTTTATAAACAACTAATTTATAGGGTTATAATATAAAAGGACATCAGGATGTCACAGGTAGATCTTTTCCTAGTGCTAAAATAAGCAAATAATTTTACCATAGGTCCTCAGCAAGTAGACACACTGAAATGGCAGAAAAGGACCTCAGTAACTTTTCTGATAAAAATATAATAGGAAGTTTCATAAGGCCTTTCTTATAATGTTTCTCAGTGAAAACTGGTATACCACCAAAGCAACAGTTGTTAAAGAAAATTTTATGAAGTGCCAAGATAAGGCAGTCAAAAGGAATCATTTTATAATATACTGGCTGTATTAGTCTGTTCTCACACTGCTATAAAGAGCTACCTGTGACTGGGTAATTAATGAAGAAAACACTTTTAACTGACTCACAGTTCCACAGGCTGTACAGGAAGCATGGCTGAGACGTCTCAGGAAACTTACAATCATGGTGGAATGTTGAAGTGAAAGCAAGCACATCTTCACATGGAGGCAGGAGAGAGAGAGAGACAGTTAAGATGGAAGAGCCACACATTTTGAAACAACCATATCTCATGAGAACTCACTCACTATCATGAGAACAGCAGAGGGTAAATCTGTCCTCATGATCCAGTCACCTCCCTCCAGGCCCATCCTCCAATTTGAAAGAAATTTGGGCAGGGATGCCAGGGACACAATTCCAAACCATATCACTTATATATTCAGAAAAGAAAATTTAAAATAGCTAAAGAAATAAATGAATTTTCCTCACTTAATTTTTTATGAATATTATTTCTGTACATGAACTTATGATAAGAATTAAATGCCAGAAAAGTCAAAGTTATATTCTCTGGACAGACCTGGGAGTACAGAATATATTGCTCAAGAGGGCCCCAAGTCACAAAGCTAATATAATAGGATGTTGAAATGAACATTCGGCTGAATCCTAAAGAAACATATAGCAAAGTGAGTTGTAATTCACATCACCTTTATAGAACTTCTAATAAATGATTAACTAAGAACCAATTAGAATACTCCTAAAACTCTCTCCCTCCCTGTTGGACTACAAGGATTGGAAGAGAAGCATTTTGATGTGACTTCTTATGAAAAGCTGTTTTATGTGATACACATCCTCATTGCCATTTGATATTGTAAATCTTTTAAAATTTAGTCATTTTAGTAGATGCTTAGTAGTATATCAATATGCTTTTGCCTTTATATATACAGAAAGTAAAAATGGCTATTTCTAGCATACAGTTTTATGGCTTTTGAAAATGCATAGTCATGTATCCATGAACATAACCAAGATACAGAACAATTTTATAATTCTAAGAAATTCCCTCAGCTATCTATCAATACTAAACCAGCCTCCCCTTCTCCACCCTCTTGGAAGAACTGATCTATTCTTCACCTTGATAATTTTGCCATTTCTATAATGTTAAATAAATTAAATCATACAATATGTAGCCTTTTGAATCTATTTTATTTCATGCACGTGTTTACATAAAATAAATTTAAATATTTATTTATGGATTTTGAAAACAATAAAACACGTTTTAGATTCATCCATGTTTTATATGTATGAATAATTTTATTAGCAAATTGGATTGCATGTATTGGCAAATGAATGTAGCATAATCCTTCATGCATTAAAGGATATTTGGGCAGTTTCCAGTTTTTAGCAATTGTCAGTAATGCTAATATAATCATTTACACAGTTGTTGAAATTTTAAGTTTTTATGCAGGAGTGAGATTGCTAGATGACATGGTCAATGAATGTTCAGTTTTATGAAAAACTGACAAACTGTTTTCCAAAGTGACCACACCATTTCACATTCACATCAGCATTGTAGGAGAATTTAAGTTGTTCTGCTTCCTGACAGCACTATTTTTTTTTTCTTTTTGTAATTTTTAGCCATTCTAATGCATATACAGTGGAATGTCGTTCTGAATTTGCATTGAATTTTCCTAGTGACTACTTATGTGCTGCATCTTTTGATGCACCTATTTAACATCTGGGTGTCTTCTTTAATAAAGTATCTGTTCAAATATTTTGGCCATTTAAAATTTTTTTAACTTTTTTTGTGGGTAAATAGTAGGTATATATATTTATGGGGTACATGAGATATTTTGATACAGGCATGCAATGCAAAATAAGCACATCATGGAGAATGGGGTATCCATCCCTTCAAGCACTTATTCTTTGAGTTACAAGCAATCCAGTTACATTTTTTAAGCTATTTGAAATATACGATTAAGTTTTTATTGGCTATAGTCACCCTATTGTGCTGTCAAATAGTAGATCTTATTCATTCTTTCTAAATTTTAGTACCCATTAACTAATCCCACCTCTCTCCCAATTCCCCAGTGCCCTTCCAAATCTCTGTTAATCATCTTTCTACTCTTTATGACCACAAGTTTTGGTGTTTTGTTTTTATTATTTTTAGATACTACAAATAAATGAGAACGTGCGATTGTTTGTCTTTCTGTGCCTGGCATATTTCACTTAACATAACGACCTCCAGTTCCATCCATGTTGTTGCAAATGAAAGGATCTCATTTTTTATGGCTTAACAGTACTCCACTGTGTACATGCACCTCATTTTATTTATCCATTCATCTGTTGATGGACACTTAGGTTGCTTCCAAGTCTTAGCAATTGTAAACAGTGCTGCCACAAACATAGGAGTACAAATACTTCCTTGATATACTGGTTTTCTTTCTTTTGTGTATATACCCAGCAGCAGGATTGCTGTATCATATGGTAGCTCAATTTTTAGTTTTAGGGGACTCTCTTAACTGTTCTTTATAGTGGTTGCACTAATTTACATTTCCACCAACAGTGTACAAGGTTTCCCTTTTCTCCATATCCTTGCCAGCATTTTTCTTTTGAATATTAGCCATTTTAACTGGGGTGAGATTGTAATAACCATAGTTTTGATTTGCATTTCTCTGATGATCAGTGATGTTGATTGCCTTTTCAAATGCCTGTTTGCTCTCTGTATGTCTTCTTTTGAGAAATGTCTATTCAAGTCTTTTGCTTAGTTTTTCATCAGATTATTAGATATTTTCCTATATAGTTGTTTGAACTCCTTATACATTCTGGTTATTAATCCTTTGTCGGAGGGGTACTTTGCAAACATTTTCTCCCATTCTATGGGTTGTCTTTTCAACTAATAGACTGTATCCTTTGCTGTGTTGACCGTATCTTTGTTGTGCAGAAGCTTTTTAAATTGATGTGATCTCATTTGGTTGCCTGTGCTTGCAGGGTACTGCTAAATAAATATTCACCCAGAACAATGCCTTGGAGATATTCCCCAATGTATTCTTGTAGTAATTACATAGTTTGAGGTCTTAAATTTAAGTTTTTAATCCATTTTTATTTGATTTTTTTCTATGGTGAGAGATAGGAGTCTAGTTTCATTCTTTTACATATGAATATCCAGTTTTCCCAGCACCCTTTATTGAAGAGACTGCCTTTTCCCCACTGTTCTTGGCACCTTTGTCAAAAATGAGTTCACCGTAGGTGTGTTTACTTGTTTTTGGGTTCTCTATTCTGTTCCATTGGTCTATGTGTCTGTTTTCATTCTCGTGCCATACTGTTTTGGTTACTATAGCTCAGTAGTATAATGAACAGACATTTCTCAAAAGAAGACATACATGTGGCCAAGAAACATGAAAAAAACTCATCATTACTAATCATTAGAGAGATGCAAATCAGAAACACAATGAGTTGATACCATCTCACACCAGTCAGAATGGCTATTATTAAAAAGTCAGAAAGCAGATGCTGGTGAGGTTGTGGAGAAAAAGGAATGCTTTTCTCCACAAAATTCTCCTCAGAGAATTCTCTGAATTGCCAGAAAGAGGCTCCTGTTTTCTTCCTGGAAGTGTAAATTAGTTCAACCATTGTGGAAGAGAGTGTGGCAATTCCTCAAAGACCTAGAACCAGAAATACATTTAACCTAGCAATCCCATTACTGAATATATGCCCAAAGGTAGATTGCTCAGTAATTCGTTCTTCTGCTTGATCCATTCTGTTATTAGAGCACTCCAACGTATTTTTCAGTATACCAAATACATTCTTCAGCTTCATAATTATTGCTTGATTCTTTTTAATTATTTCAATCTCATAATTAAATTTATCTGATGGAATTCTGACTTTCTTCTCTGTGTTATCTTGAATTTATTTAAGTTTTCTCAACACAGCTATGTTGAATCCTCTGTTTGAAAGGGCACATATCTCTATTTCTCCTGGGTTGGTACCTGTTGCCTTTTTAGTTCATTTGCTGAGGGCATATTTTCCTTGATGATGTTGATTCTAGTAGATGTTCTTCAGTGTCTGGACATTAAAAAGTTAGGTATTATATTTATTGTAGCCTTCATTGTCTGGGCTTATTTGTAACCACCCTTTTTTGAAAGGCTTTCCAGTTATTTGAAAGGACTTCAGTGTTGTGATCTAAGCTATTCCTGCTTTATGGGCATTCCAAGCCCAGTAATACTGTGGTTCTTGCAGACTCTTAGAAGAATTGCCTTGATGATCTTGGACAAGATGCGAGAAAATTCTCTGAATTGCCAGAGAGAAGCTCTTGTTCTCTTCCTTTACTTTCTCCCAAACATACAATCATCATCTCTGTCCTGAGCCACCTGAACCTGGGGGTATAGTGACACAAGCACCCCTGTGGCCACTACCACTGTGATTGTATAAGGTCAGACCTGAAGTAAACACAGCTCTGGGTTTCTCCCAAGGCCTGCTGTAATGACTCCCTGGCTACTGCCTGTGTTCACTCACAGCCTTGGGGCTTTATATTCAGCAAGCGGAAAAGCCAGCCAGGCCCATGTCCTTTCATTCAGGGTGGCGAGGTCCCCCAAGCCCTGGCTGGGTCCAGAACTGCCATCTGAGAGTCATTGACTAGAGTCAGAAACCTTAGAAGTATACCTGATCTTCTATTGTATTCTGGCTGAACTGGCACTCAAACTGCAAGACACAGTCTTCCCACTCTTCCCTCCCCTTTCCAAAGGCAGAGGAGCCTCACCCTATAGCCACTACCAACACTGGCCACAAGGAGAACTCTCAGCCTACCACTGATGTCCCCTTAAGACCTAGAGTATCTTAGGTCAGCTTGTGTGAATGCTGACTGCCCTGGAACTCACCATTGAGGTCAGTGAGCTCCCCTCTGGCCCAGGGCAGGTCCAGAAATGCCACTCAGGAGGCAGCTCCTAGAATCAGAGAGTACAAGAGCCCACTTGGCACTCCAACCCCTGAGGCAGTGTAGGGACCTAAGGTGCAAAACAAAGACCCCTTAACTTTTTTCCTTTGCTTTTCTCAAAGCAGAAGCAGTATTGCCCCCATAATCATCAGCTGGTAATGTACTGAGTCTCACTTGAAGCCAGCAAATCTCAGAAGCTCATCAAGACCCTCAATGTAGTACCTGGGTATCCTTGCTGGTTATTCAGGGCCCAGTGTTCCTTAGTTAGCAGGTGATGAATGCTGGCAGGATTGGGTCTTTTCCTTTGAGGCAGTGGGTTTCCTTCTGACACAGGATGTGCCTAGAAATATCATCTGGGACCTAGGGCCTGGAATAGGGGCCTTTTGAGTCTGATCCATGCCCTACTCTACTGTTGCTGAGCTGGTATCCAAGGTGCAAGACAAAGTCCTCTCCGCTCTTTACTCTCCTCTCCTCAAGCAGAAAGAAGGGGTATTTTTTTTGGAGCAGCAAACTGTGGCAGCCTGGGATTAGGGGAATGGGGATGCCAGCACTCTCTTGGCTACCCCAACTGGTATCTCAATATATCATGTGCCTCCCAGTCCAGTGTGTCTGGGACTAGTTCATCCCTAGGACTCACCTAAGAGTTGCAGTCCTTATGGCCTAGACTGCCTTTCAAATTTACTTAGAGACTGAAAGCATTTTGGCCGTCAGTTGTGAGGTCTGCGGGCACTCAAATTCAGACCACTGGGATTGACAATTCCCCTCTGGCTAGGGCTGGTTTAAATCCTCCTTCGGTGGATGGGCATCAGCTGAGTTTGATCTGGTTTTCCTTTCCGCTCTAACAGGACAGCACTGAGTTTATTGTCTTGCAGTTGCTGTGGTCTCCCTGCCCCAGTGTCCACAGATGCTCTGTCCACCACTCAGCTTCATCCAGAGGGTTGGGGAGGGGTGGTATTGGTGATTTAGGACTGTTATTTAAAAAATCTCTTCAGTACCTATTTTAAAAATCTCTTCAGTACCTCTTTCAGCAATATGAAGTGAAAACCAGGTGCTGAGGGTACTCACCTGATTTTTGGTTCTTATGAAAGTGTCTTTTTTTTTTTTTTTTTTCTGTGTAGCTAGTTGTTAACTTGGTGTCCTTGCTGGGGAAATGATACCTGGAGCTTTCTATTCTACCATCTTGGTGTCCTTCCTTTCCCTCCCTCCCTCCCTCCCTCCCTCCCTCCCTCCCTTCCTTCCTTCCTTCCTTCCTTCCTTCCTTCCTTCCTTCCTTCCTTCCCTCTCTTTCTCTCCCTTTCTCCCTTTCTCCCTTTCTCTCTTTCCTTCTTCCTTCTTTCTTTCCTTTCCTTTCCTTTCTGTTCCTTTTTGACAGAGTCTTGCTCTGTCTCCCAGGCTAGAGTGCAGTGGCGCGTTCTCGGCTTACTGCAAGCCCTGCCTCCCGGGTTCACGCCATTCTCCCACCTCAGCCTCCTGAGTAGCTGGGACCACAGGCACCCACCACACCCCTCCTGGCCCATTTCTTAATTGGGTTGTATGTTTTTACTGACTTGCAAAATTTGTTATACATTCTGGATACATGTTCTTTGTCTAACATGTAGTTTAAAAATGTTTCATTCCTTTTATGTAATTAATGATGTCTTTTCCAAAGCAAAAGTTTTTGTTTTTATAAAATGTTGATGAAATTCACTTATTAGTATCTCCTTATATACTTTTGCTTTCTGAGTAATATCTAAAAACCTTTAGCTCAACCCAGAGTCACAAAGATCTTCTTCTTTGTTTTGTTCTAATTGTATGTATAGTAATATGATTCACATTTAAGTCAATGATGCATATTGAATTAATTTCTGTATACAGTGTGAGATATAGGTTAGAGTGGATAATCTTGCCTTCATCATCATATTAGCAAGAAAACATCATTTCATCATTAAGTATGAGGTCAGATGTAAGTTTTCATAGAAGTCTTTGGCAGTTTGAGATAATTCTCCTCAATCTCAATTTTTATGAAAAAAAAATTAAAATATTGAATAAATGTTGAATTTTTCAGTGAATTATCCGCATGTTAATATACCCACATATTGTTATTGTTGTTAATGTAGTGATTTATATAGTTTAATTTTTTTTAGTTACACAATCATCTTTTCAACCTTGGAATATACTGTACTTGATCATGGTGTATTATCATATTAATATATCCCTAGATTCGTATACCAAAAATTTGTTGAGAGATTTTTGTGTCAATGTTCTTAGGGGGGATTATTTTTTCTTTTCATATTTTTAGTTCTGATATTAGGGTAATAATGTAATAATAGTGACATAAAATGAATTGGAGCATTAACCTACTCCATTTCCAGAAAGAATTTGTGTAGGTTTGGTATTATTTATTTCTTAAAGGTTTAAGAGATGTGATCTTGAAGTTTTCTCTGTGAGTGATCTTTTAATTGCAAAATCAATTTCTTGCAATTTCGTATACTAAATATTCAGATTTTTTATTTTTTCTAAATTAATATAGAAATTTCTGTTTTTCAAGAAATTTGTACACTTAATCTAAACTGCAAAATTAATTGACAAGTAGTTTGTCTTAATATTAGCTTAATAGCTATTTAATTTTTCTAGGAAGTGTAATATTTTTCTCCTTCACTTCTGATAATTGGTAGTTTGTGTCATCTCTTTTTGTTCTTTATTAGGCTGGTTAAGATTTATCCATTTTAGTGATCTGTTAAAGAATTAGCTTTTGGTTTCATTGAGTTTTCCTGTTGACTGTTCATCTTCAATGTTAATAATTTTTAATCTTTACTATTTCCATAACTCTATTTACTTTAGCTTTTATTTGTTCTTTCTTTTCCAACTTGTTAAGGTCAAAGCTTACAATATCGCTTTGAAATCTTGTGTGTGAGTGTGTGTGGAGAGAGAGAGAGAGAGAGTGAGAGAGAGATTATATTTTCTCTTGGCTTGCATAGTTTTAAACAAGAAATCTGCAATAATTCTTATTTTAGTTTTAGTGTAGAATGTATATTTTATCTCTGGCTGCTTTTTAGATTTTCTCTTTTCCTCTGGTTTTTAGCAATTTAATTATTATGTTCTTTTGTATGATTTTTATTTCTTTGTCTACTCTTCCTTGAGATGATTAACCTCTTATATTTGCTATTTTGTTGTATGCATCAAATTCAGAAACTATTCAACCTTTAATTCTTAATATATTTTTTCTGTCCCCTTTATGGGAACCCCAGTATTTATATATGATAATTTTTTATTATTCCATATATCACCTAGGCTCTGTATTTTTATTTGTTTGTTTGGTTTTTAGTATTTTTCTCTCTCTGCCTCAATTTGGAAATTTTATGACTCTTGCTGTGCCTTCAAGTTAACAATATTTTTTTCTTTGATGTTTAATATACTGTTAATTTCTTCCAATTAATACTTAATTTCATATATTTTGGGTTGCTTTGTAAATAATGTTCATTGTGTCATTTTTTTCTATCTTCCATTTCTTTCTTCATTACATTTATTTAGTAAAGACTTGAACATAATTATAGCCACCTGTATGTAATTTTTTTCTCTTATTTGCATTTTTTCCATTTCTAGATCTCTTTCTATTGACTGTTTTTCCACTAGTTGTAGTTCAAAGATTTCTGTTTCTTTAAATGTTTAGTCATTTTTAAAATTGGATATTGGACGTTGTGTTGTTAAGGGTTTAGATTTTGTTTTGTTCCTTTAAAGAGTGTTGGATTTTTTTTTTAAAACAGGCTCCTGTGTCACCTGCAAATTATTTTGGTCCATTAAACCTTGTTATTAAGCTTTAAAGGTAGGCCAAAAGGAGTCTTTATTCTGGCCTTTATTCAGCCATACAACTAAGGCATTAGCCCTTTGGAATCTCCATCAGTCTCTGATGATTATATTCTTTTTTTTTTTTTTTTTTGAGACGGAGTCTCGCTCTGTCACCGAGGCTGGAGTGCAGTGGCCGGATCTCAGCTCACTGCAAGCTCCACCTCCCGGGTTCACGCCATTCTCCTGCCTCATCCTCCCGAGTAGCTGGGACTACAGGTGCCGGCCACCTCGCACGGCTAGTTTTTTGTATTTTTTTAGTAGAGACGGGGTTTCACCATGTTAGCCAGGATGGTCTCGATCTCCTGACCTTGTGATCCGCCCGTCTCGGCCTCCCAAAGTGCTGGGATTACAGGCTTGAGCCACTGCACCCGGCCTGATGATTATATTCTTGTTGATCAAAGATCAATGTCTCTTTACCTTGTTTGAGCTCTAGAAATTGTTTATCTTACAAATGACCAGTTGTTGTTGTTGTTGTTTTCAGATTCATGGGATTTTTTTGCCTATGCAAGTATAGCCTAGCACTCAGCAACGATAAGAAAACACATGTAGATTTCTGTAACTTTTTGTCTATATGAGTTCCTTCTCTTTAAAACCTGCACCATTACTTCCGTCCCCTTGGTCTACCTGAATTCCAGTCTATCTTTCCTTGACAATGCAAGACCACTGGGCTCTAGTTTCCGCCTACGTGAGCTTGGTGTCTGAAAATTGCATGAGATAGAAATTCATGAATATTAATTGTGGGAGTCACTGTGTTTACTTATTTTCCATTAGAGATCAAAGTTCTGTGCTTCTCACTGTCCAATGTCTGAAAGGGTTTTTTTTTTTTTTTTTTTTTTTTTTTTTTTAAACAAGTTTTGCTCATTCTTTAGTGGTTTGTGGCAAGAAGGTAAGTCTGGCCATTGTTCCTAAATATAATAGTGATCTGAATGCCAGAGTTATCTTTTAAAATGTAATATTTTAAAATACATAATATTTAGAAATGTAATGCTTTAAAATATTCTAATACTTTTTAACTTACATTATTCTAATAATTCCTCAATTTATAATCCAAATTCTTTACATGGAATACAAGGCCTTCTAGACAATAACTTCTCTTTATAGCTCCAGAGTCACTTCTGCCTACTGCTATGAAATTAATATTCTGGCATATCGAAATGTTCAGAAATCTTCAAGTAATGACAGTGCAATTATGACAGCATAACACCCTATATTTACCCCAAATGTAGTAGTTATCATACTTTATTGAAATTTCCCACTTATACTTTTGTTTCCCAATAAACTTTGAAAGGGAAACAATCTGATTCACTGCTCAGAGATCTTGTCACAATATCCATTGAATGAATATATAAATGGAAGAAAAGAAGGCAGGTAGGAAGGCAGGAAGAAAAGAAGCAATTGATTTTGAGCTGATTTAAAAATTTTCCTTCAGTGTTCTCTGCTAGATTATGACAAATGTGTAACCAAAAAAAAAAAAAAAAAAAAAAATCAAAAGCTTGAGGTTTTTCTTACTAGTTATTGTTATTCGCTTTTGAAACCTGTTAGAATCATTTCAGTAGATGACTTCCATAATTTCCTCTACCCATATACCCCCTCTTATTGCTCCATAAACTCCATTATTTCTATGCTCTAACAACACTTCCCAGACTTACATTACTTGATAGACTTGTGGTATAGTGTCATGGAATTTTTTTTTTTTTTTTTTTTTTTTTTTTTTTTTTGCTTCAAAATGAGTGTCTTCATTAAATATATTTTTCTGAACTTCATTTGTATTATTCAGAGAGATTAATAACCTCAGCAATTTAAAAATTACACCACATGTCTTTCTTTACCTATTGCCTTTGAAAAATATTATAATTAAATTAAAATTTGTATATGCAAGTAGAACTGCAAAGTCTAAGGAAAACTGATAGAAAATTGTGCCGAATAATGGCTTCCAAAGATGTCCATGCTGTAGTCTTCGGAATATATGACCACGTTTCCTTACATGGTAAAATAGACTTTGCAGATGTTATTAAGGTTAGAGCTAGAGATGAGGAAATTGCTTTAGATTAGCAGGTGGGCTCGGTTTAATAACATGAATCCTCAAAAGTGAAAGAAGAAGACAGTAGAGTGGTCAGAGAGTTGAGACTGGAGTACAGGCAGTAGAGATTCAAAGTGGGAGAAAGATTTGACCCAACATTTGCTGGTTTGGAAAATGGAGAAAGGGGAAAATTAGTCAGGGAATGCTTGTAGCCTCTAAAAGCTGGAAATGGCCATCAGCTAACAGCCACCAAGAAAATGAAGATTTCACTGCTGCAACAGCAGGGAACTTAATTCTCCCTACAACCTGAAAAACAAAGAAACAGATCTCCAGAAAAGAATCCTGCACCTCTGACACATTGATTTTAGTTCAATGAGATGCTGTATTAGTTTTATACTGTTGCTATAACCAATTACTACAAACTTAGTGGCTAAAAAGAGTGAAAATTTATTATCTTTCAATTCTGTAGGTCAGAAGTTCAGCACTGGTCTCATCAGATTCAAAGCAAGGTGTTGCTAGGCTATATCCCTTTTTGGAGGTTATAAAGGAGAATTAAATTTTGTTGTCAGCTGAGGGACATTTTAGTTTCCAGAGGCCACAGCTTTTCTTGGCTCGTGCTCCACTTCCTCCATATTCAAAATCAACAATGATTGGTAGAGCCTTTATCATGTTTCATCTTTTTGACTCACTCTTCTATCTACCTCTTCTACTTTTAAGAATTCATGGAATTAGTATTGTCCCTCCCCAAACTCTCCTTACCTCAAGGTCCTTAACATTATTCACATCTGCAATGTTCCTATTGCCATAAAAGCTAATCACTTTAGCGAGTAGGATGTGTAAAACTCTGGAGGTCCCATTTTTCTGGTTACCATAGGTTTTGCTGGATTTCTGACCTAAAGAACTGTAAGGAAATACATTTGCATGATTTTAAGTTGGTAAAGTTGTGGTAATTTGTTATGGCGGCAATAAAATACTAATACAAGTACCAATATAATTTTTCAGATATTAAATTGACATGTGGTTAATTTACTGGTTTTAAGCAGTAAGTTTGTGGTAATTTGTTATGGCAGTCATAGACAACTGATATAGGAACAAATAGCATCTTTCAGAGATTAAGCTAACATTTATATAGTGCTGTATAGTTCTAAGAGCAAGAACGACACACACATGTTCTAACTTAGTTTAGTTAGAGCTAAGTAGCCATTCACAAATGAGAGAATTAATGTAACCTTTCAGTCATATACAAATCAGGCATGTAGGTTTTTAAGTTAGTTGTGGGTTTCATATATGTCACTGAGTTCTTTAGCAAGATATTTAATCTCTTTAACGTCTTCCATTACATAGAATAGTCTTATTCTATGTAATGGAATTTACCTCATAAGTTTAAGGTTAACTGTAGAATTTAAAAGAGCATGTGGTTCCTTACACATAATAATAAAAATGTTAAAAAAGTAAATATAATTTTTATTTACGATATGATCAATCATTGGCTAAATAAAAAGATTAATCTGTCTTCTCTAATGAAATGTCAAATTTTCTGAATTTTCTATTATGTTGTTTATTAGTTTGTTTTCACTCTGCTGATAAAGACATACCTGAGACTGAGAAGAAAAAGAGGTTTAATCCTACGTACAGTTCCACATGGCTGAGGATGCCTCAGAAAAATGGTGGGAGGTGAAATGGTGGTGGGAAGAGAAAAAAGAGGAGGAAGCAAAAGCGGAAACCCCTGATAAACCCATCAGGTCTCATGAGACTTATTCACTGTTATGAGAATAGCATGAGAAAGACCAGCCCCCATGATTTAATTACCCCCTAGGTCCCTCCCACAGCAAGTGAGAATGCTGGGAGATACAATTCAAGTTGAGATTCGGGTAGGGGCACAGCCACACCATATTATTCTGCCCCTGGCCCCTCCAAATCTCATGTCTTCACATTTTAAAACCAATCATACCTTCCCAACAGTCCCCTAAGGTCTTAACTCATTTCAGCATTAACCCAAAAGTCCACAGCCCAAAGTCTCATTTGAGACAAGGCAAGTCCCTTCCACCTATGAGCCTCTAAAATCAAAAACAAGCTAATTATTTCCTAGATACAATGGGGGTACAGGTATTAGGTAAATACAGCCATTCCAAATGGGAGAAAATGGCCAAAACAAAGGGGTCACAGGGCCCATGCAAGTCTGAAATCCAATGGGGCAGTCACATTTTAAAGCTTCAAGATGATCTCCTTTGTTCCAGGTCTCACATCCAGGTCATGCTGATGCAAAATGTGGGTTCCCATGGTTTTGTGCAGCTCCCCTCCTGTGGCTTTGCAGGGTACAGCCTCCCTCCTGGCTGCTTTCATTGGCTGGCATTAAGTGTCTGTGGCTTTTCCAGGTGCATGGGGCAAAATGCCAGTGGATCTACCATTCTGGGGTCTGGAGGACAGTGGCCCTCTTCTCGCAGCTCCACTAGGCAGTGCCCTAGTAGGGACTCTGTGTGGGGGCTCTGACTCCACATTTCCCTTCCACACTGCCCTAGCAGAGGTTCTCCATGAGGACCCCACCCCTGCAGCAAACTTTTTGCCTAGGCATCCAGGCATTTACATACACCTTCTGAAATCTAGGCGGAGGTTCTCAAACCTCAATTCTTGACTTCTGTGTACCTGCAGGCTCAACATCATGTGGAAGTGGCCAAGGCCTGTGGCTTCCACACTCTGAAGCAACAGACTGAGCTCTACATTGGCCTCTTTGAGCCACAGCTGGAGTGGCTGGGACACAAGGCACCAAGTCCCTAGGCTGCACGCTGCACGGGACCCTGGGCCCAGTCCACGAAACTACATTTTCCTCCTGGGCTTCCAGTCCTGTGGTGGAAGGGACTGCAGTGAAGGTCTCTGACATTACCTGGAGACATATTCCCCCTTGTGTTGGGGATTAACATTCGGCTCCTTGCTATTCATGCAAAGTTCTACAGCTGGCTTGAATTTCTCCTTAAAAAATGTTTTGTTCTGTTTTGTTTGTTTGTTTGTTTCTTTTCTACTTCATTGTCAGGCTGCAAATTTTCTCATCTTTTATATTCTGTTTCCCTTTTAAAAGGGAATGCTTTATACAGCACCCAAGTCACCTTTTGAATGTTTTGCTGCTTAGAAATTTCTTCCGCCAGATACCCTAAGTCATCACCCTCAAGTTCAAAGTTCCACAAATCTCTAGGGCAGGGGCAAAATGCCACCAGTCTCTTTGCTAAAACAAGAGTCATCTTTCCTCCAGTTCCCAACAAGTTCCTCATCTCCATCTGAGACCATCTCAGCCTGGGCCTTATCGTTCATATCACTTTCAGCAATTTTGTCAAAACCATTTAACAAGTCTCTAGGAAGTTCCAAACTTTCCCACATTTTCCTGGCTTCTTCTGAGCCCTCCAAACTATTCCAACCTCTGCCTGTTACCCAGTTCCAAAGTTGATTCCACATTTTTGAGTACCTTTTCAGCAATACCTCACTCTATTGGTACCAATTTACTATATTAGTTCATTTTCACACTGCTGATAAAGATATACATGAGACTGGGAAGAAAAAGAGGTTTAATTGGACTTACAGTTCTACATAGCTGGGAAGGCCTCAAAATTATGGGCAGGAGGCTAAAGACACTTCTTATATGCTGGCAGGAAGAGAAAAATGAGGAGAAAGCAAAAGCAGAAACCCCTGATAAACCCATCAGATCTCATGAGACTTACTCACTATCATGAGAATAGCACAGGAAAGACCAACCCCCATGATTCAGTTACCTCCCCCTGGGTCCCTGCCACATGTGGGAATTCTGGGAGTTACAATTCAAGTTGAGATTTGGGGGGGGGAAACAGCCAAACCATATCAGTTGTTTTTAATCATACAGTCAACAAATGTAGAGCCATACTAGACATGGAATAAGATATAGCCTTTTATATCACAGAGCTTATAACAAGAAAGATAAATGTTTTAAAAGTTGCTAGCAATTAAATAAGTAATAGCAAGTATGTACATTCCATGCAAAATTAGTGCAGGCTTTTGTGTTTTGCTTTGCAAAATTTATTGGAATTATATGTAATATGGGGTTCCTTCACTGGGTAGTGAGTAAATCAGAAAATGTTTCTCTTAGGAGATAATGTTTAAGCAGAGACATAAAGGATGAGAAGAAGAAAGCTGAGTGAATTGAAGGGTAGAGTGTTCAAGGCAGCAACTGGAAGTCAAGATCAACTGAAGCTTTATCTCAGGCTATAGTTCTCATCTGAAACCCAAAGTTGAAAGCCATTGAAATTGAAAGTTGAAAGCATTGAAAGCCATTTTTGAATGCTGTTTCTGGACCAGTGACTATTCAAGGATTGTGTATACATAGTTTAAGAAAGGAGAAAAGTGAATCAGGGAAGTTAAATTATCTTTAGGAATTCAGGCATAAAGAAAGTGATTCCCAAACATAAGAGCAACCATGTACATCTAGAGATGTGTAAGAAAGATGTGTTTTCTGAGCTCCTACAGTGATATGAGAACTGAACTGGTCATTGCTATAAATCCTTCTTGAGTGACTTCCTTATTCTCACTTCTGGTTTCTATTAAATACCAAGTTAAGACAGAAGCATCAATACTTGAATATAGTAACCTGTCAACATGGAAACAATAATTATCTGAATCAGTCTCTAACATGCCTAACCTGTACATTGTAATAATAGTTAATATAATTTTAAAATTTCTATGATGTATGATACAGTGTTCTAAGTATTTTACTTGTATTAACTCACTCTTCACAACAATCATATGAGGCAGGTTCTGTTATTATCCTTACACATTACAGATGAGTACACTAAAGGTTAAATACCTGGTATAAAGACACATAGCTAATAAATGGCAGAGCTGAGACTTGAGCTCACATAATCCAGTTCTAAAGCCCACATCCCTTATCACACAGTATGATAAATATTGTACAATGCATAAAAGAGATACTTGTTTAATACCAAATATGCTGGTGTGCAAGTTAACAAGTTAATGGAAAATAATTACAATTTTAAATGTAAATGAACCATCCCAAATGTATTTTATATCTTCAGTTACAGAGTATCATTTAGTAATACATGGCAATGAGACCCTAACAGTATATCTTCCTGCAGGGCAGCTTTGTAAAGTAGAGTGACTTTCTGAGCAAGTTCTTAGAAAATGATTGAAATGGATCTACAAAGCAGTAGGCAATTATTGGCATATATGATTATGTGCATTCAGGGCTGAAACACAGAGGCTCCTAGAACAAGTTTGAGAATTAGGAGGCAAAATTGACAGGATACAGTACCGACGGATGACTAAAGTCAAAAGTATTACCAAAGTTAATGCCAAGATTTCTGGCTTGAGCAATTAGATCATGATCAAAACAATCATTGATACTTGGAACGTAAGAGCAGCTGCAGATATGGCAGGAAAGGTAAATCTGGTTCTGGTTATGATGACTTCAGATGACTATGGGACATCTCAGTGTGGATATTCAGTCAAATATATGTGTCCCAAATTCATAGGTATGAGCTAAATAGATCAATCAGGGACTTGTCAATATTAAGAGAGTAATGAAATATAAATGAATGAACAAGAACAAGATCGTCTGAAAGAGTGCACTGAATAAAAGAAAGAGGTCATAGAACAGAAACAATATTTGGAGAATGTGAAGATGTGAAGGGTTTTGCAAAAGTAAATGGAAATTGTCAGCGATGTGAGAGTAAAACTAGTGAAGGATCATGTCCTAGAAATTAAAGAAAGATAGATTTATTTTGTAATTTTTTTTCTGAAACACACAGATACTCTAGAGGAATACTGCTGCTTTCACAAACAGTTTTTAAATGCTACATAAAGTATGTTAAATGCCCTAGCAAACCATAAAACCAAATCTAGATATCATTTAGTGGCCAACATAGAACTCTTTGTGGCTGGGGTTCTTATCAGAAATAAGTATCAGAAAGTTATTTTAAAGTATAGCTATTTACTATTTTTCAGCTTCCTCTTTGAAGATGGTGATAATAGTGGCACCACTGAAGGCTTGTAGACTTTCTTCAGTTCTCTATGTAGTGAGAAAACTCTATCTATACTTGGAAGAGATTATGCACAAAGGAAAACTGTGGTTCAGATTATAGGCAGTACATATCTTTCTTCTTCAAAATTGTATTCACTGTTTTTGTTAGGCTTTATAATATTGAAAGAGATCTAAGGTAATGTCCAGAGCCTGTTCTAACCCCTGCCACCATCTCTCACTTCAAGATGTCAGAAAGAATGGCAACTCTTCTTAAAGTTCTTTTCGTTCTTCATGACTTTGAAAAACAAGTGACAACTTCCTCAGATGTAGGTGTTTAGTTTAGATTCCCCATGCTCAATCTTTACAGGACTTTATTAAATTAATCAATTTTTTTAATAAGCATTTATAAAGTATAGGATGTTTTACACGTTACGCTAGAGCTAAGGAAACAGAGATGAGCAAAACAGAGACTGTTGCTGCACTGGTGGAGAATGGCAAAACCTATGACTACTGGAAGGCAGTCATATCACAATGTGATTATATCTCATCTACATTTATAAGCGATACACTGGGGAATTAAAAACATATCACAAGGTCTAGGTTTATAATAGATATCTAAGATAGTACCTATCCCTCATAAACATTGCAAAGTCATAGTTTTAGTGATGATTCTTACGTCTTTAGTTTTCTATACCCCTTTAGCCTTGTCTTTCTCCTCCATTGACAGGGTAAATTGAGTTATACTGCATGTATAAATGGAAATGCTCTGCTTTGCATTTTAAAGTACCATGCCAAAATCCTTTCCCCTTGGTAGGGGAGTGATGGGTAAGGGGATCTGAAGACAGGATTGGCTCAGAGCTACGCTAAATTGCTTCTAAGGAGAATAAAGGGCAGCAATAACAAACAACAGAAAAACAGTGAGGCAGCCAAACAAATTACAGACAACTAGTAAACTACAGGGTTTAGATCCTGGGCAAGCAACTCTAAGTTCCAAATCTGGAATTCAAGTCTGGTAAGATCAGATGAGAACAGAGCAAGAATGAGTTCAGGTAAAAGAGCCACCAGGCATGGTGGCTCACCCGTGTAATCCCAGTACTTTGGGAAGCAGAGGTGGCGGGATCACTTGAGGTCAGGAGTTTGAGACCAGCCTGGCCAACATGGTGAAACCCCATCTTCACTAAAAATACAAAAATTAGCCAGGCTTGGTGGCACCTAACTGCAATCTCAGCTATTCAGGAGGCTGAGACAGGAGAATCGCTTGAACTCAGGAGGCGGAGGTTGCACTGAAACACAAACATACCACTACACTTCAGCGTGAGCAACAGAGTGAGATCAGAGAGTCTGAAAAAAAAAAAAAAAAAGTTATTTGTATAAAAACAATAGAATGCTTAAAACACATCTTTTGGGAGTGCTGATTCATGGTGAATGTAAGTAATAAATGGCTTAAAGTACCTGATGTAGTATATCAGTGCTCCTCATAGTTTAATTTATATTTCATACCATCCTTACTTTATAATTTAAATTTTATTTTTAAAATTCTTGGATGTGAAGTTTATATATATATATTTCAGTAGGTTTTACAGACACATTTAAGCTTAGAGTATCTTCATTACAATAGTGAAAATAAGACAAAAAGAGCCAACTACCACTTCAGAAGTTTTACATTCCCTTTCTGTACAACTAGGATTAGATAGATAAATGGAAAAATGATGTAATCATATATATTCTAAACACTAAAGGTTTCAATTAGCAAACTCATAGTTACCTGGAGGGCAGACCATGCCACAGTTAATAAAGACCCAGACACAGAAGTGCATGGGGGAACGTTGGGGGAAAATAATTGGAATGGACTTTAAATTTGGAAGGCCATAACTAAAATTTATTTTGTTTGTTTCATTAAAATGAACCTTCTACTAGTTCTCCAACTTCTATATCATTACAATGGTTTTGGCAAGATAGAAAGGGGAAGATAAAAATAATATTGACTCTGAAAACAAACAATTTAATAGTAGCATTGCTTCGTTCCACAATTCCCTTTGATATGCACTGAAATGTGATTTTTTTCAAGGCCTATGCAAGGAGGTGGAAGAGTCTCTCTTGAAATTCACAAAGGCTTATTCTACCTTTGCCATACTTCTGATAATTAGGATCCTGCTCAATGATCCAATGCTTTCAAATAAACAAAAATTCCATTATTAAACAAAGGAGACTTTATTTTCTCAAATCTCATTCATTTGTGGGTAGTCTTTCATCTGTTATTACATCTTTGTATTTCTATTTTGCTGCTATTTTTGGTCACATAGAATGTTTTCCCATGAATATTTAAAAATAAAGATAACTTAGTTTGCTTTTATGAACACTTAACCCTTAGAGAGTCATAATGATTTTTTCCAAGATTCATTGGGTGAGTTATATATAGTGTGTACACTGTACCTTTCTTGGCAGCATGAATAATTTTGGAAACAGAAATATAGCAATGGTTAAATATATCTCTATACTTTTTTCAAGACATCTGACTTGAATCCTTGAATAAGGGTAGGAGATTTCCCCCAGAAGAAAAGCAACATTTAGTTAGGTTAAGTGTCAAGTTGCTAGCTCATACAGTAGAAAAGTCAATATGTACCAAGTCATATTAGTGAATTTCATCTACACTGCTCAGAGGTTGTTGAACTCAATTACAGAAATGTGCAGAGTCTATTTGATGTGTGAAGAGGTTAGAAGACCACAATCAATTAAAAAGAACACATGTATATCCTGTTCTGGGGAAATAGTTGTTACAATATACCTTGTTCTGCTTCTGCTTTTTTCTCTGAGTTTCCCTCTGAACATAGAAGAACAAAAGGTTTAATAATTCCCCAGTTTCATTTGGAATTGTTTTGTCAGCAATATCTTGTAGGAAGTCATGAAATTGTTGTTTTACTTGAATGAAGCCTCAGGCAGCTACAATTAAACATGCTGTATTCTTTTTTATAGCAAAACCATTTGAAAATGGACAATATTTGGACATTTATGGAATTACAAGGGACCAGGCTGGGGAATATGAATGCAGTGCGGAAAATGATGTGTCATTCCCAGATGTGAGGAAAGTAAAAGTTGTTGTCAACTGTAAGTGTCATCACCTTTTATCAAGATAAGTTCTGAGAAAAGATAAAACACCTTGAAAAATTCTGACTGAAATTTGTGTTGCTGTTTTTAAGAGGTGGACTACTGGTAAAAATCACCTACTAACACTGAAGACGGGTAGATGCTGAAATGTTGGTTAAATTGTTTAATGTAACAATAGTCCCAGGTAAACTCACAATAATTAAGTTTGATGTACAGAGTGAAATGTGTTTAATATTCTCCTAGTCTCTGGCACTCTAAACCGTGGTGTCCTTACCTCAAAAGCACTGTAGCCATATGCTGGTGTTTTCCTCATGAGCTTTACCTGAAGTGCACTAACACTAAATTTAAGTGTGTAACTCCCAATCAAACCTGATGCAAATGAAGTGTACTGGTCTGTACTCAAAGAAAAGAGCTGAAGTGTGATACTTCTGTTACTTGGGTGACTTATTTCTATTTCATTTGGGAAAAAAAAAGTGAAGAAAGAATTTTTCCATAAGCATTGTTGTTAGGAAGTTAGAATATAAATTGGATACCTGCAGAACCATCAGTGCTAGTATGTTACACACTTTTCCTCAGTGCTCCCACCACACTGATATAAGATGATTTTCCGGTAACATCCTATTGTATATCTTATGATCTCAACAGCAATGACTGTTTTTACATTTTTACTTTTCAAAAATCTCCCCTAAATCTTTATCTAAAAAATGTTCATACTGTTTAACTTCTTCAAATAAAATACCTTTGGGATAATTGTATTTTACCCAAAGTATTTACAAACTATAGTTTTCATTTTTAAAATTCTACTTACTTGTCTTTCTGTATATGGTCCTTGCTAATAATTTGCATGTGGTATTATGCCACAGATCAGAAGAAATTGTTCCAAATATATCCAGAAACGTTAAAGCTAATCAGCAGTTGTTTCATATTAATATGAGTCTTTCAGTCTCATGGACCAAAAAATAACTTTCAAAACAATCCTAACAGGTGAGCTGCACACCAGAGCAAATCACTGTCATCAACTAACATTTGTCAGTGACTAATCTATATACTTGGGGTTGAACTGTCTCTATTATACTGCACAAATGTGCATGATACCAAGTCAGGAGGCAGTTTTTGGAGTAGGATTTCTCATGGAGTGTTCTGCAAACAAATTGTAGCAAAATTGCCCAAGAAACTCATTAAAAATGGAAAACTCCTGCAGCCCACATCAGCCATTTTGAATCAGAATCCTTGGGGTGGGGAGTGTATGGCCTGGAAATCTGACTTTTAACAGGTTCCCACTGATTCTCAGGACTCTTATTGCAGAGGGCTACTGCTCATCCCTCTGGAACTCTCTGAAATAAGAGGTAACAAACAAGTAAAAATTCCTGGTCATTTATCACTAGCCATGCTTTTCTGAATATGTGTATACTGATTTTATTGTTTGAGGGTTGAGGGCTTGGGAAGTGGAGGGGAGGGAAGAGAGACATATATCTACTAAGGAAAGAATATTTTTAGCAGCAAGCACTAAGAAATGAAAAAGCAGAGTAAAATATGTCAAATAAACAAGGCACCCAGCCCAGCAATCCTGTTGAACTCCAAGACCCAATAGGTCTTTAAAATGATGTCTCTGATAGGGATGAAATTGAAAACCCAGCTGCAGTACAGATTTGCATGGGACCTATACTCCATATATAAGCCACCATTGTTTCTGAATTAACACTTTTTATTCCTCTGACTTTAGTTTGTTGCCACTTATTTAATCAGATTCTCTTTTCCCTAGGCAAGTAAGAAATTTAGACCAAGAAAGTTAACTTAAGGAGGCAGAAACGAGTAAGGAACTAAATACATAGACGAGAGTCTATCCATAAAGCAAAAGAACAGAAACTGGGGATACCAGATACCAGGAATGCTGAAGAGTCTACAGCAGTTTCATGGATGCAGAGGACAAAGACAAAAGGCAGTGTATTACTCATAGCAATAGAAGTAGTCAGAGTATTGTCATTTTCTTGCATCAGTTCCTTAAGACCCAGTTACTACAAGGTGATGAGGGCTAGGGGCTAGGTGACCACTGTACACAGTGGGTTTATGTCACAGCTGAAGCACCCTGAGCTTTAGAAAACTCTTTTTTAAAAAATATATAATGTCAGCAAACAAACCTGCCCTTTGCCATAGAGGGAGAAATTATCCTTATTAAACTGGATTGTAAACAAATCTGCCCTTTACTCCATAGGGAGAACTACTTCTGTCTTCCAAGACTGAAAAGATAGGAACAAAAGCTGTCAGTGTCTCTGCTTACAAAGTGTGCAGAAATGTGAAAGAGCCATGCAGAATTCTCTTCTGATACAAAGTGGGAGCTGGAACATTTGAGGTAGAGCCTGAAGACATTCCATCCAGCTAACAAAGGTGCTTTAGTGGCTTTATGAGGGTGTCAGAGACTCTAGAATAGGTAGAGAAGAAGACTTTGTTAATCACTTTAACTTAAGAGGGAAAACAGCAGGAAAAAGGGGAAAAGGTTTAAAACAGTAGGGAAGTGCTTTTTAAATAATGACAGGCTATGTTTTTAAGAATAAATTTCAGGTAGATAAGTACAGTTATAAGTCAACATGTTGTTGCAGACATAATATTAACTTGTCTCATATTAAGAAAGTAGACCCAACAGGATTTTTAAATGATTTTAAACAATCAGTTTTGTCATTTGCTTCTCCCTGAATCATACCTTTGATAATTCACCCTTTTCCAAATGTTCCATGAAAAACTGTGCTTAATACTGGTTTTGTTTACTACTAATTGTATTTAATTTTGATGCCACACATATATAAATGATATCTCAGGTGTGAAGGAAATGTGATTGTGAGTATGTCTGAAAACGTTTCTGATTATGATAAGGTTTGCAAAGTGTTAATTTTGTGAATTTGGCCCTTTAAAAGTCAAAAATTGAGAGCTACTTCTAGATTTTGCTGAGCTGATTTCCCAGAGGAAAGTAGCCAAAGCCTACTGAACAAACTTTAGTTTGTCAAAGCCCAAAATTGAGCACAGTGGTCTATGTTACCAGCATGGAACTGCACATCCCCTAATAACCTGAAGATTCCCTAAAGATAGTATCATGCCAGGTTCAGACGGCCCTCCCTTTCATCTTTATTAATCAATATTGATTGTACACATGGAATTACAGTAGGCTCCTGAGTTATAATTTGAAGAAAAACTTTGTCCCTTTTCCCAAATGGGGTTCAAGATGAAATATAATACATTTTCATAAATTCTGATAGATTCAGTTATGTGGTAAGTCAATTTGAGAAGATTTAGGTTCCCTGAAAGTTAGAAATGTTTAATGTTTTATTATTTGTCTAATACATCTGCCACATTCACTATATACAGAAAATATGCATATACAATAAATAACATCATGCCTGTCACTGTGGATTTTTATTCAATTTAATTACATAGCAGTTTGGTGAGGTAATTGATATAATTGAATATATAATTGATTAAATAGATCGAACTCTTTGGTTGGTTGAATAAATCAGTTCATTTTGAGTTATTCACAGAAAGCCTTACTACAGATGGAAAGAAATCTGTAAACATTAATACAATGGGTTATTTCTAAGTAGCGGGATCTTAGGTGTTTATTCTCCATGTCTTTACCTGTAACTTTTTCCATATGTGTTTTTGTATGCGTGTATTTCTTGTCCACTTTTTTAAAAACTAAAATAATGAGAAGAGATCATGAAAATTATAATAACTAAAGCTTGTGACACATGTAAACACACACACACACACACACAAGAAAAAAAATTGAAACATTTGATTAGCTAAGCCAAAGGGAACTAGTGGATTTAGACTTGGACAGATTCCCATTTTATTTACATTCATGTTCTGTTCTTAGCAGAAGCCTACTGGACACTAGGTTCATAGTTGTCATTGTAAATTACAAAATGAAAGAATGAATGAGTCTCAGAAAGCCCATGGATTAAATTGAATTGAAAAACAAACAACAACAAAAACAAGACACAGGAAAAATCTGGTTAGAAAAGGGAAGATCAGAGTGAAAATCAAAAAGCTGATTTTTAGAAGTGAAGTATAGAATTTGAAAAAATCAGAAAGTGTGATGAATCAAGTAATACAGATCTGTGTAGTAAAGTAGAATCCAAGGGATAAGAATCAGCAAGAAATGGAAGACCTGCCCCTTTAATATGAAGATTACTAATAATAGTAAAATGAATGGGGTTCCCTAGTCTTGTGACAGAGGCCATCTGTTTTCCACTCTACTTGTATGTATTCTTCCAGTTAAGAGTGCCAGTTTTGGAAATGTGGGACTTATGGTTAGATATAATTTACTATAATTATTAACGGATAACTTACTCTTCCATAATTTACTTGGCCTTTGAGACCTTGGGTGAGGTACTTTAGTTCTCTGACTCTCAGTTATCACTTCTGTAAATTCAGGGTAATAATACATTATTTATATATATTTGTAAATTTGTAAATGTTACAAATATATACACATATGTGAATGTAAGTGAACTGACTCCAGAACATCAGCTCTATGTGGAAACGGATTTTGCTGTCCTTTGTACACTGATGTACTGATGCGTTCCTGTTACTTCAAATAGTACCTGGTCCATAGAAAGGTGTCCAAAAATAGTTGTTGAATAAATAAAGGGTTAAACAGATTAGAGTCCCTCAGGTGAATCATTCTACTAGGCAAAATCAGGAAAAGATATTAGGTTTGCCTCACAATTAAATTTTTTTCTCCCAGGAAAATTAGTAGATGGTGTCTTGACTAATATACTTCTAATACTATTTTTTTCTCCCCAAAATTTCCAGGTGGATTCAATAAAGATAACCTGAAATTTGCATACTGTTTTTACTCAGAGAGAAGCAGCACTATTTCCATTCTTTATAGATAAGAAAATTGAGATGCAGAGATAGTAAAACATTTAATAATTGCCCTGATTTTCAAGAACAAAACAGATGTAAGTAAAGAGAGCTGCTAATTGGAAAAAAACAAAGAGCCAACCAGACTAAGGTGAAAAGAGCTCTAGACATTATTTCAATTTTTACTCATGAAAGTCAGACCTAAATACTGACCATTTTATTTGGTGGCAGAAATTATTTTGTACACATGCTTTCAGTAAAATAGAGTTGATTAATTCTTCCTATGACCAAATAAATAGCAAAGTCATTTCTGGGTGTACTGTGAACTAAATTCTTTATCCAATAAGTTACAGGCACATATTTGTGCATTATTTTGCATCTGCTACATATTCATTTATGCAAATATTCACGTTATCTTCCAATATAACTAGCTCCAAACATGTGGAATTGAATGTTCCAATTAGTATAACTTAGTACAATTATATGGAAGCTTGAAATGAGAAGCCACTAGGGAGTAAGAGGAGGAGGCTTCTAGGGAAATGACCAGTTTTTTAAGGCTATTCCTAAAGTTTTCTCCAAAACCTTGGGCAGTTTAGGCAATATGTCACACTTAAGACTAGAAGAAATTGCAGATGACAAATGGCCATCACCTTGAATAAAAGGAAAATCTCGGTATTCAAAGTCTGAGTAGGTCACAGATACTATCATGGGACTAGAAGAAAACAGCGTTATTTGAATTCATAGGCATCACCTTAGTGTTTTATTTCTGGATCCATTTTATGCCCCTAACTTTACTTTTCATTTACTTCATCTTTCATATCTGCTTGTAATTTAGGATACTCTGCTGTATTTTATGTTTCTTTTTAAGCTAATTAACCCTTATTTGAAACAACTCAGGGCATAAAAAGGCATATAGTTGTCTTTTAAATAAAGTGTTAGTTCCTATTCCATCTCTAATCATGACACACTTTGGTACATCTCCATTTATATATTCAGTTAGTTATTTACTTACTGCTTACTATAAGAGAATCAAGGTGCTACAACCAGAGCTACTGTTTTTCAAAATTCACTATCCAGGAAAGGAGAAAAACAAAAGAAACCCATAGTTTTAATACAGTGTGACAAGTGCTTTGATAAACCAATCATAAGGTGTTATGCAAGGATATAAAATATACACCAAATGTAGCCTTGGGGTTTCATTGAAAACTTCTAAGAGGCCTTAGTGATGGAGTTTAAAGGATTGAATTGAATTTGACAGATTTCTTTTTTTATAAAAAAAAAAAAAAAATAAGGAAAGAACGGTCTTCCAGACAGAAGAAACATCATTTGCTTAGCTTCATAAGAGTTATGGGACAGAATGTTGTTTGTTTAGTCAGGTACAATGGGCTGGGTTAGACCAAGAAACAAAACAGAAAAGAAACTTAAGCATTGTGGAGGGAAGCAGGACCAGATGAGGTGAGAGTTAGTGAAACTCCATAGGCATACTTAGATCCAGTGTTTCATAATGAAAAAAGAATACATTTGAGATGATAGAACTGCTCAGAGGTTATCCGAATATTAAACACATGAATTTAAGTATTTGTATTGTTTACATTAACAAAGAATACTTGGAAGATTTCTGTTTTGTCATGGCAAGAGTAAGAGAAGAGATTAAAATGATAATACTGAGAACAATGACAGCCAAAAGAGATATGAGGAGCTAAGAAATATGAAGAAAAATTCCAAAAAGTACTGAACATTAAATATTAGAAACATGAATAATCACCCGAAAAATATTAAGTAAAATAATTCTTAACACAACAAAATTGAAAAAAAACTAAGAATTAGACATTTTTTATTCACCTTCAGACTTTCATGGTGTAAAAAGTTAACATTTAATTCTATGATTTCTGTAATCCCTCAGTTGAAGTAAAACTGTCATTAAACATGCAGTTAAAGAATAGATGATTTTTTCTATTGAAGGAGACATAATTGGACCTTTGTTTTAAATGTTAGACATATAGTTCAATTAATGACTAGTGTGCCAAGACTATTTTTAGTTAATGAGTCTGATATCCAGTTTAACTTAAGTGTATTCTCCCATACATTTATCTTTGTTAAGAGGATTTTTAGTGTTAAGGGTCTATCAGTGATCTTTTGCCTTTTGTTCACGGAACATCAACACGCTTCTGTAGTAATGAAATATGCATATTTTTATTATTTCTCCTTTTTCTAAAAGTGAAAAATAAAACAATTTCTTACCTTTAATATGGGAGGAAAACATTTTGCTAGATGGGAGCCTGTGTTTATTTTATTTTGTTTGTAGTTCTTTTTAGGTTGGCAATCATCGCTTCAAAAAATATACATGAAGTGATATGTATAATAGAGTTTGACTATGAGCTCACAGTAAGAAAGCAATTTCTAACAGGGTAAAATACTCTGGGTTGAAAATGACTCCATGCCAAACTGAAAAAAAGGGATAAAGTCAAAGTCAGGAGAGAACAAACAACGACAAATCTCAATCTCTTTCTCCATGTATATACACACACACACACACGTGTGTGTGTTATATATAACTCATATGTGTGCATTTGTGATGGTGTAGTCCTCTAGATTCATGTCCTAATAAGCAGTCAAAGGACAAAACCCTGAAAATCATCGCAGGGTGCTTTTTGCCAAATATACTCTTCAAAATGATCTAGAAGTTTCAAACATTACTGTAGTCAGTACAAACATATAGTTTATAACCTGTATTTATCTAAATCCAGCTTTTTCAGCATGTTTCCTCTGTGCTTCCAGAAAAAACGTGTTGCTTCAGTACATTAAGCAAGATAATTTATGGATTGAATGCTTTTAAACCAATATGTGAGAGCCATTTATAGAATGAACGACACCGAATTAATCCCCTTGGGTCTTTGCCATATCATCATTATTAAACTTCAGAGGAATTGCCAAATATGCTTATGTCTGACAATGCACATGTTTGCATGTTTTGTGTATGTGTATATGTGTGTGAAGGGAGAGAAGTGGAATGATTGGGGAACAGTATGGTAGAAATAGTATAAATAATAGCAGTATGTACAAGAATTATGGCAGATAAATTTGGAACAAAAGCATCCAAATTGTGGGGAAACATCCTTTGTACATTCAAGCTTGCTAGCTTGTCTTCACTCATTTCTTTCTTATTTATCTATTCTCTCTATTTGTCTTTCTCACCCTCATTAACATTTATTTAATGTTAATGATATTTAATATTATTTTATTTACATTTATTTAATCTTAATTTATTTACATTACATGTATTTAATTACATTTATTATATTACATTTATTTAATGTTAATTTATTTGTGACTGCCATATTATTTGTTTCCTCTCCTCTCTTTCCTCTTATTTCTACTCACACGTATAGTGATACTAAACCAACTTTTGAAGGACATCTATATAATGAAGATTTGTAATGAATTTTATTCAGTCACCTTGGAAACATTTTAAATATATGGATTGCCAAATAATCACTCACCAAATATACTGAATTATTCAGTCTATATTTACCTATAAGTCAATGGGCACAACTGCTTTATCAAAATTTGCTAGATGATAAAATTATGAGTTTAGGTATTACAGGATAATGAAAATAAAACAGAGGAGAAAGGCAGAAGATCGGAATTCTGTTTTTAATTCAGTTACTTAACGAATTATACAACTTTGGGCAAAAAACTTAAATCTAGGTCTCAATCTCCCCATTTAGAAAATGAGGAATCATTCTCTGGTACCACCTACTCCTGACATTCTGATGTTTTTCCTATAATTATTTAAGCTTTTTAGAGATTGCGTGAATTCACCTCCTAACAGGCAGGGAGCAAAGATTTAAAGCCACTGTTTGGCTTCAGTGTCAAATGATTCTGGATAATCTCAGACTTTTGCTTTGTGAATTCTTTGAGAAATTAATAAGGATTATAATTTAGTTCTCTTATGCATTGTTGGCAAATCTGGGCAAACTTTTCATCCTTTAAAATGTAATTCATGTGAAGAATAAGTACAGTAATGAAGACATAAATTTCAGAAAACCTTGAAGTAGAAATTCTGTTTATGCAATGGAGTGTGAAAGAGGATAACAAAAATGGGATTTGGAATCAGGTAGACAGGAGTTTTAATCTTAGCTCAGTCACTTATAACTATGGAATATTGGGAAAATTAGCTAATGTGTCAGAGGCTCAGCTTTCCTACATAAAAAAAAAATAAAAAATAAAAAAACTGGAGACAATTATAAGCACCTTAAAGATTGGTTGTGAGCTTCGTCATAATACATTTAAAACAACAGGAATGACTGGTGCAAGGCCAATGACTTTGTATATCAATAGTATTAGAAAATAGCATTTTGTTTACATATCAACCTTCCTCTGTAGCCTGTGAACTCTTTAAAAAGGAAAACTCTTGGGAGGCTAAGGCAGGTGGACCACCTGAGGTTAGTTCGAGACCAGCCTGGCCAACTTGGCGAAACTCTGTCTCTACTAAAAATACAAAAATTAGTTGGGCGTCATGGCAGGCACGGGTAATCCCAGCTACTTGGGAGGCCGGGGCAGGAGACTCACTTGAACTTGGGAGACAGAGGTTGCAGTGAGCCGTGATTGCTCCATGGCACTCCAGCTCGGGGCAACAGAGCAAGACTCTGTCTCAAAAATAAATAAATAAAATATATATTACTCTCAGTACCTAGTACAGTGACTGGTAATAAATGTATGTTGATTGAATAAATAAATAAATATAAAATATGCACACCTAGAATTCTACAGTTGAAGATTGTTCATAAAATTGCCAAATTTCTTCATCTGATAGATGTACACATTTGAATTAGGTAGCTTTGGAAATTAATTCATGTAAGGGATCAGAATGAAACTTTAAAATCCTAATTCTAGGTCTGAGGCTGCTTTCACTATACTAGCCTGCTTTCATATAAATTGAAAAAGGAACCTAATTATTCTCAACAAACTGTGTAAACTAGGGAGACTTTTAGAAAGATAGTAAACTCTGCAAGATGAGAAGAGAGGATCACTGTGTATTAAAAGAAACTATTTCAATAACCAGAATGTGCACAGGTGCTAGCTGTCAGAATGGCTGACACTGAAAGTGCAGAACCAAGAAAGATAGGATTCCCAGTGAATAGAGAAAACAATCACAATAAATAATCCTTTAGAACGATGCTGCACCAAAATAGGTTTGTTCACATGCTGTCTAAAATAAGAGCTTTTGTTTAATAGTGAACATAATGAAATCCCAGCATCATGCAGTTGGCCTACTTGCTGCTACACAGAAAGTTAACAGCAGTGCAAAAAACAAACAAATAAAAACAAAACAAAATGCCCACTGTGCCAGGGGCATTAAACAGTTGTGTATTTCATAGATAAAATGAAAGACGATAACAAAATTTTATTTAGGGCACTGTGGGTGTGTTCCGTGTTTATAAGATTCACTACTCTACTCTTAATGCCTTGAGAACCATATATATTCAGTCTACCAAGAACTTAAAAGCAGTTTGGTGGCAATTATAAAGAAAAAATATCTTAAGCATCCTCCCCAGTTGTTTAAAGGTTTAGGTGAGCAATTTAGATAAAAGTATAAATTTTTAAGTGATATGAGACATAGTAGCCTAATGCATATTAATTTTTTCTGCAATAAATCATAATTTGACCTAGTCTAAACAAATAAGTGTTCTGTATCCTAGAACAGATGTTGAGAGTGTTTTCCACATTTCGTATAACCAGCTAGTGTTCATTTACATAATAGGATGGAGGGAAGTATAGCAGTAATTAGCTGAAGTTCAGAAATGCTACATTTGTTAATGCTGTTTCATCTTTGTGGGCATATTGGGTTTGCAAACCCTTCTGTTTTTCTCTGTGGATGTCAAAAGGACTTTGAAGCTCCATGTAATTCACTTGAGGATGTAGTCTCTCATGAGTTGTTCTGTACTGAGAACAGCTGATGATTTGTGAATTCTTTAGGAGTCAAGTTGTGTAATTCTAAGAATTCAGTGTCCTGATAGAATTTTCTAGATTATCCAGTGGGGTAAAGGTAATTTATCGAATAATGTTTTCACCTTCTTCCCGCACCTACTGCTTGTAGTACATTGTCTAGCCTCGTTTGGGGTTAGCTTTGGCCCTGTGACTGAGTTCTAGTGCAAGAAATGTAAGCAGAAGTGACATGAGCCACTTCCAGGCATGGCCTATAAAACTTCCCACGCATGCTCTGCTATGCTTATTTTACTTTCTAGCTAATGGGAATAGTAACCCATTAGCTTTCAGGGTGACCTTGAAATCTACATGTTGAAGATAACAAAGCTGCCATTATGTGAGCCCCTGAATGATTCTGTGCAGCAGAATATCCTTACTCCTACCCCATTTCACTCCCCACCTTTCACTAAACTAAATTATTATGGACTTTTAGGCTAGTGGGAACCAAACTTTTTTTTGTTGCGTCATTGTATGTTTGAGTCTATTTGTTCCCAGAGTTCAGCCTCCTCTGACTACTACAGTCAAGAATATAGGCCCAAATATAATGAAGACAATAACAAATTTTGCATCGTGTCTTACTTCAAAATTTTTGGCTGAAAGCAATGATAAAAAAGCTTCCTGAGAAGAGTAGAAAGATAATGGATTTTTTTCCCTCCTATCTGAAGCATAGCCCACCAAATTTATGTTTGCAAACTGTGTGAGTCATAGTGAAAAAAAAATTCTATGAGTCTCATGCCTTTGAGACTACTTATGATTTTGCTCAGAAACACAATTGGATTTAAAATAGCATCTGGCCACTAACCTCTGACATAAACTTTTTGGCAATAGTTTTTGAAACCAGTTAAGCTCAGTTGTGATGCCAAAAAGTTGGCATAAACAAGATTTCATAAGTTTCTTCAAAAAAGTATTTAGTTCACATTTATATATTATAAATTTAGAAACTGAATACCAACGATCTGGATATGAAATCCAAGATTATACTTTTTTAAACAGCAGTAACTGACAGATTTAGGTGAATAGAAGAATGGAGAGAAAAATAAATTTGGTGTGGGGAGGAAGGAGGAAGTGGGGCATACACATGGAGTGTCAATGAAAGCATGCTCTGTGTTATCTTTCATTCGCTGAAGAAAAGTAACCTCGACCCACGGTGGCTCATGCCTGTAATCCCAGCACTTTGGGAGGCCAATGCGGGCAGAGCACGAGGTCAGGAGTTTGAGAGCAGCCTGGCCAATATGGTGAAACCCCATCTCTACGAAAAATACAAAATTAGCCGGGTGTGGTGGTGCATGTCTGTAATCCCAGCTACTGGGGAGGCAGGAGAATCGCTTGAACCCGGGAGGCGGAGTCAGCAGTGAGCCAAGATCACGCCATTGCCCTCCAGCCTGGGCAACAAGAGCAAAATTCCGTCTCAAAAAAAAAAAAAAAAAAAAAAAAAAAAAAAAAAAAAAAATAGTAACCTCAATCAATTATTGAATTTGATAATCCAAGAAACATAAATAATAACACTGAGTGCTAAAAGTAAATCCTATTATAAATGAATGCAGGAAACATAAGCAGAAGTTTCTTTTTACTTGTAGTCAAAAAGGGAGAGAAATCCATGAAGTATAAAAGTTGAAACACGCACAAAAACAGAAAAGTAAATGAAAACATCAGGCCGGGCGCCGTGGCTCAAGCCTGTAATCCCAGCACTTTGGGAGGCTGAGACGGGCAGATCACGAGGTCAGGAGATGGAGACCATCCTGGTGGACACGGTGAAACCCCGTCTCTACTAAAAAAAAAATACAAAAAACTAGCCGGGCGAGGTGGCAGGTGCCTGTAGTCCCAGCTACTCGGGAGGCTGAGGCAGGAGAATAGTGTAAACCCAGGAGGCGGAGCTTGCAGTGAGCTGAGATCCGGCCACTGCACTCCAGCCTGGGCGACAGAGCGAGACTCCGTCTCAAAAAAAAAAAAGAAAGAAAACATCAGTAATATAACAGACTAACATGATTAATTGAACACTAAAGGGAAAAATTACTGGGTTTGTGCTTTAATACATTGGTATTTATTATATACTAATATAATAGAAAAATTACTGGGTTTGTGCTTTAATATATTGGTATTTATTATATACTAATATAATAAACAATGATATATTGCTTGTGTCAGACAAACCTAAAGCAAAATGAAGAAAAAATACCTTTAAGAATTAATAAAGATGTATTGAAGTAATTCAAAATAAATGAAAACAGATTAAACTTTTTTTTAACTGTGAAGTTTGAGAGAACACAATACAAAGCCTAGTAATCTTCCCTCATGAGTTTATAACCAACTGAAAGATAGAAGCAGGAATATGACAAATTGAAAGCCACCCATATTATCAGGAGAATGGAGGGGAATCCATGCAGGTACCTCCTGAGAAGGATGGTTCTAAACAAGGAAAGCACCAGGCAGCATTCCTAATTTCTTCTTCCAATTTAACAGTCTGATACTTCATCTTCCTCTCATTGGAATGGCAACACAGGGCAGGGAGATTATTCTCGAAAGAGACTCTACATATAGAATTATGAGGTCAGGGAAATGGAAGTTTCTTCCCTAACAATCCATACTAGTAAACATTTATAGATGAAATAATATAGAATGTGCATACACACACAAATAGATGCATACATACACACAAACATATGTTAGTATGTGTTGTGTGTGTTTACATAAAGTCTTCTTAGAAAGACATTAAAAATATATACAAATGTACAAATGCTTAAAGAAAGTTTTACTTAAAAACCCTCATCCTTTGCAAGATTAAATAGGAAAAGAATGAGAAAATAAAGAATTTTAATAATATTAGTAATATTTAATTAATATGCATTTTAAATCTTTTAATTATTTATTTATTTATTTATTTTTTTTTTGAGACAGAGTCTTGCTCAGTCGCCCAGGTGGCAGTGCAGTGGCAAGATCTTGGCTCACTGCAAGCTCCGCCTCCCGGGTTCACGCCATTCTCCTGCCTCAGCCTCCCAAGTATCTGGGACTACAGGCACCCACCAATACTCCTGGCTAATTTTTTGTATGTTTAGTAGAGACGGGGTTTCACCGTGTTAGCCAGGATGGTCTCGATCTCCTGACCTCGTGATCCGCCCACCTCGGCCCCGCATTTTATATCTGGTATCCTCAGAGAGCAAACATTGTTCATCTACAGAATTTTTATATTACTTATCTACCAAACCTCAAAGAACTCAATACATCTTCCAAAGCGGAAATTGTATGAGTCATAATTTCTTATTGAAATTTAATAATATAAGTTTAAATCCTCAAAACACAAAAATAAGGTCACAAACCCCTGAAAATTTAAAAAAAAAAAAAAAAAACCCTAAGTAACTTTTGGTGGGGGTAGTTTAGAAACAGGAAAAGCAAATTCACTGAATATCAAAACAACCCAGAGTTAAGGAAAGCTGTTCTCAGAGGCAAATTTGTAATTTTAATAGTCTTTTATTATGAAGAAAATGAAAGAATGCTATCAAATTAAGTATTTATCCTGAGAATTTAAAAAAAAAAACTGAAACTAAACCTGAGGGAGATTTTTCCTTTTGAAGTACAATATGTTAGATACCCAGAAAGCCACTTTGGACTTAAACAACTAAAATGCTGCATAAAATTTCCAAAGTATGTTTTAAAGGCATCATTGTAATTTGCTGAGAAAAAATATAAGTTCTGAGCTGTAAAATTAATTGAAATGAGAACCACTAAGAGGTAAGAAAGTATAAAAATGATTTTTCTCTCAGAGTATCTAGTATACTCTTGAGTCTTTGAACACCCATTTTGATGACTGTGAAAGATGCAAGGAGAAGAAGATAAAGTCCAGGGATCTTTAAAACTAGAGGAGATCCCTTCACATTAAACAAAGATCCCCACAAAGGGCCATACCTTTAGTATCTCATGTCTCAGAAGTAGATGCCAAGAGTATTTCCTGCCTCAAGTTTAGCTCTGATTTTATGGAAAAATTCTCCTTGGAAAACCTATAACCTCAATTTACCCAAAATAAGTCTGCAGCCTCTCTCAGTCCATTTTGAGTTTCCATAAAGGAATCCCTGAGATTGTGTAATTTATAAAGAAAGAAAAAAAAAAGAGAAAAGTTTATTTGGCTCATGATTCTGCAGGCTGTACAAGAATCGTAGCTCTGGTACCTGTCTCTGGTAAGGGCCTCAGATTGCTTTCACTCATGGCAGAAGTCAAAGGGGAGCAATCACCAAATGGAAAGAGGAAGAAAGCAAGAGAGAGGAAGGAGGTGCCAGGCTCTTTTGAGCAATCAGTTTTCCTGATAACTAATGCAACAATAACTCACTCATTGCCAAGAGGAAGGTACCAAGCCTTTCATGAAAGATCTGCCCCCATGACCAAAATACCTCCCACTAGGGCCTTGCCTCCAAGATTGGGAATTAAATACCAATGTGAGATTTGGAGAGGACAAACATTGAAATTATATCATAGCCACATACCCACATATTTTAATGATCTGAAAGTATTATTTAAATTTACTCTTGTCCCAAATAAGTGAAATCTGCAGGAAACTCACAAAACAGAAACAAAACAAAAATCCGATAAATCTCTGAAAAAATACAACTTTAATCTAGGCCTCAAAAATAACTCTGCAGGTAAAGTTCCATGCAAAATGAATATCTTTGAGGTAAAAATTACAAGACTTAAAAACCCTGTCTCATATAACAAAACACTTAGACATGCATAAGAATCAGTGAAAACAACAGACAAGAAAAATAAACTTTACAAAAACTTTTTGTAGAATTATCAGACATAAGTTTAAAGAAATCAGAGTGAACCTTGAATATGAGCAAACAATAAGCAATTTTGAATGAAAATTCCACTCCATAGAACTTCCAAGTGTGAAAATTAGAATAATTAAAATTAAAAAGCTTACAATGAAAAAAAGAAAATATGTGTTAGATGTAGCTAAAGAGCGGATTAACAAATTGGAAGATGGATATAACAAAATTAAATGGAATGTGGCTGGATGTGGTGGCTCATGCCTATAATCCCAGCATTTTGCACTTTGGGAGGCTGAGACGGGTGGATCACTTGAGGCCAGGAGTTTGAGACTAGCCTGGCCAACATGGCAAAACTCCATCTCTATTAAAAATACAAAAGTTAGCCAGGCATGGTGGTCCATGCCTGTAATCTCAGCTTCCTGAGAAGCTGTGGCATAAGAATCGCCTGAACCCTGGAGGTGAAGGTTGCAGTGAGCTGAAATCACACCACTGCACGCCAGCTTGGGTGACAGAGCGAGACTCTGTCTAAAAAAAAAAAAAAAAAAAAAAATTAAAGGGAATGTTAGCCAGAGAAACCAAGAGGCAGAATTTAAGGAAGAAAGTGAAGAAATTTAAAGAATAGAGTGTAAATGTCTGAAATGTATAAAAAGTATAATTCCATAAGGACATATTAGGACATACTAGAGAGTACAGGGACATGGGGAATAGGCAATATTCAAAGAAAGAAATTACTCAGTTTTCCAGATTTATTTAAAAATTCTCATTCTGAAACTGAGGAATTCCTATAAATCTGACCAGGATTAAAAATAAAAAGATATGCACAAATATATATCATACTGAATTTGAAACAAACCAAAGAAAAAGCAATGTCAAAACATGTTAAAATAAAAAATAAAAAAAAAATGACCTGTCAAACAATAGCAAATATACTGACTGTTGATTTCTCAGCAGCAACAATGAATGCCAGAAGACAGAATCATAGTAATACTCTTAGTGTTTTAGGATAAAGCAACTGTCATTTTATTTTTATGTAGAAATATATGAAAAGATCTTTAGACAAAAAACAAATAAGAGTTTGTCACAAAATGACTTTTACCTTTTGACATAAATGTTTTCATTGAACACCAAAATCTTATTTTCTTGTTATAGAAGGAATAGAATCTTGTATTTTTTTACCCCCTTGAAGTTGATTATGTTACTGGATAAAGAAATGTTAATGACACACATCACTTTTAAATAAAAACACCTAAATGCTGATATCTAAAAATCCACTGAGTTCACAGACTCCATAATCACAGATGTGTATGTTAATATGCAAGTGTTTTTAAATTAGTCTGAAGTGCTGTGCCAACACATGGAAAACTTATGCACGGGAGAGTCACCCGGACCCACAGCCTGTTTTACAGGAATGTAAATTTTTGTTATGTCGACACCTAGAAATTGTGGGAATGTTTCTTACTGCAGCCTTGGCTGCCCTTTACAACATATATTATAACACTCCTAAAACATAAACTTCTGGCAAAAGGAAGCCATATGGAAATCTGTTATGTAGGAAAAGATACTAGGCAAATATAATATATTGGCAAATAAATGAGTAAACCTAAATAAATATTAATTATATATTTTAAAATGTCTAATCTCTGGGATGAAGCAGGCTAGAGCTGAAGTGTTAAGACAACATTGAAGACGGAAGGAGAGCAATGGTGTTAAAATATAGTAAAACAGCCCTGTATCATTAGGAAAAAATGGCAAACCCATTGACTAGCTTAGGTCAAAAATTAAAACAGAAATGAACATACAGTGGAAAAGGAGAAATCTAAAAGCTACTTTTAATATTAAAAATAGAAAAATGAGATTAGGCAAACTTCAGAGGATACTAGTCTAATGTTTATTTGTGGCATCTTGTGAAAGTAGAAAATTAAAAATGAAATAGAGACAGAATTCTAGGTGCTACAGAGATTAAGCAGATATGAAGAAGTGGTCATTAATAACAATCAATAAATTGGGAAATTGCAATGGAATGGAAAAAATGCTCAAAATAATTTATTTAACAGTCTCAAAAAGAAGTAAAAAATCAGAATGATCCTATGTAACTAAAGATATGGAATCATTGATTAAAATATCTTTCCAAAAATATGATTTAAAGCTCAGATGTTCTTATACGACAGTTCTGTCTAATGTTACTGGAATGGATTGTTAAAATTTACACAAACACTTCAAGAAAATTTTTAAAAAAGAAATAAAAAGAACACTTTCAAATAATTTTATGAGGCTCTAATAATTTGATAACTAAAATTATTTGACATTAGAAGGAAATAATATTATAGACCAAATTCACTAAAAACTTGATTCAAAAATTCTAAACAAGATATTAACATACTGATTCCAGCAATCTATAAAAATATCATGCTGATTTTAACTTAGGAGTATAATGTTGAGTTACAATACAGATTAAAAGAGAAAAACCACAAGTCATTTCATAGATTTAAGAAAAAAATTAATAAAACAACATATTTATCATAAAATCTCTTAGTAAACTATGAAGAGAAAAGGACTTAACCTGATGAGCGTCATATAAAAATATCTACATTAAACATCTTAGTATTGAAAAATCATAGGCTTTCTTTTTCAGATCAAGGAAAAGACTTGAACATCAACATCTCATACTGAACCTTTCAATAGAGGCTCTTACCATTGTAGTAAAAAGGAGAATAAATAAAAAGTATAAGAACTGAAAAAGGAAAATGAAAAGCTGCCAGATTGCTTCTATGTGTGAATGATTTATGTTCTGTATTATGGATGATATCATGTTGTGTATTGTAAAATCAAAAAAATTATTTCAATTAATAAGAGTTTAGCAGTGATGCTGAATAAACCAGCAAGAATCAGAAATTATAATTTTTACATTTAATTTGCAATGCAAATATATGTAAAATTATATCTTAGAGAAAATGTGCAAATCTTTTATGAAAAAAACAAAGATCATTAAAATGAATTAAAGAGATTTTAAGTGAAAAGTAGACTATATTTTTGATATGAAAACTCATTATAAATGTAGTAAAAATATTGATTATCCTCAAATTGATCTGTAAATTAAATACAATTTCATTCAAAATTTGAACAGGTATTTTGCTGAACTTTAAAAACTGATTCTAGCCGGGCGCGGTGGCTCAAGCCTGTAATCCCAGCACTTTGGGAGGCCGAGACGGGCGGATCACGAGGTCAGGAGATCGAGACCATCCTGGCTAACACGGTGAAACCCCGTCTCTACTAAAAATACAAAAAACTAGCCGGGCGAGGTGGCGGGCGCCTGTAGTCCCAGCTACTCCGGAGGCTGAGGCAGGAGAATGGCGTAAACCCGGGAGGCGGAGCTTGCAGTGAGCTGAGATCTGGCCACTGCACTCCAGCTCGGGCGACAGAGCAAGACTCCGTCTCAAAAAAAAAAAAAAAAAAAAAAAACTGATTCTAAAATTAACATGAAAAAGCAAGAATTCAAGAAGACTCTATCCATTCCTAAAGAAGAATGGATAATTATACAATGTGATGTTAGCAGAAGGAAAGATAAATAGAACAATAGAGAGACAAGAAACAAAATTATGGACAAAATTATGGCTGAAACTCCAAACCAGATCTGTTTCATTTCCAATTCCTCCACATCACTTCCAGAGCAATCTTTACAAAACACAAACCTGATACCGTCACTGTCCTGCTTAAACATCTTCAGTGGTTTCCACATTCTTTGGGATAGAGTGTTAGTCCTTTGAACTGGCACATTTAGCCTCTTCTTGATGCCGCCTCTGTTTGCTCGGCTGCCTTTGAAACTCCCATTTCCTTACTTTCCTCAATATGGTATCCCATGCCCAAAGAGGTACTCCCAGTTCCGCAAATTTGCCATTTTAAAAACTCTGCTTGAATACATCATGTTGAAGACTTTTTTCTACTTTCTAGTAATGGGCTAATTCCAACTCTGCTCTCAATACTGTGCCTAGTAACCAACAAATAACTGTTGAACAAAATGTTGAAAAAATAAGACAAAAGTGGTACATTCCTGATAGCCTGTTCACAGTGGAAGGAAGTGTCCACTCATGGGTGTTATATGCATGTACAACTGAATACTTTGGTGTAGCCATTTAAACTAGACTTGTTCTGGGTGGACCTGCCAAGCAGTTAGTGAGGGATTATTATTAAATGGGTTTATGGCCAGTCACTCAGGGAGTGTCCACATGTGAGCATTTAAGATAAATTCTGAACAAACAGTTCATTACTTACTGCATTATACTTGTTTTATTATAGAATAAATCACATTTTTACCATGACATATAATTGAGTGATGAAACTAATGAAGCTAAGCTTCATTGTAATGTAGTAAAGAGAAAAGCTATTAATATATTCATTTTACATATGTTCATACTTGCTTGATGTTCCAAATACATATATGAAAATTATCTGCTTCAAAATTGCCTTTACCCCCTTTTGATTACCTTAAACTCGATATAAACAATGAGTTTCCTTTCTTTCCTTGTAGTGTAAGTACAATTATGCATGTTTTGTAATTTTTTTACGTACATTGTTTTGGAGGTGTGTACATACTTCTTCTTTTTTTACCATGCCCTACAGATCTGTCATCATGTATCTGCATGTGCTCCGTAAAAATAAATAAATAAATAAATAAAAAATAAAGTAGTGGAATCTGAGGCTCAGTCCATCTCAGGACACAAATTTTGAGGCAGTTGTTCAAACTGACTTAAAATAGATAACTTAAATCCAATTTCCTGTTAATAGTAAATCTTATTAGCATTTTCCATTACATTTTATAAGGCAAATGTTGATTTATGCTTGATAATCTTGATTCTTTCTTCACAACTCCAGTCTCAGATTAACAAGATTTTAATGTCATACGAAGCTAGACTGCAAGTTATACATGCATTCCTCCAGCCTCACTAACTTTCTCATTTGTAAATTATGTTTAAGGACATTACTAAACCCCAGAATCAGCGTGGTGGTCATGCTGAGACAGTGAAGAATGAAACACATGCTCCGTGAAACAGGCTTTTATTTTAATTTATGTTAAATTGTCAAAGCCTAAATTAATGAATAGCAAATGTGAACCCCTGAATGGGCTCATGTGGAAATATTTCTATTTGTGGTTATCTTTTTAAATTATATTAAGGGTTTGCTCTTTTGTGGCCGTAAAACAAATATGATAACTTTACACAAGAATGCCGTGTTCACTCAGTGAGTATAGCAGAAATCAAATAAAAGCAGCCATGCAACTCAAATTAAAGTTCAATATCATTAATTTAATTATAGTACATAATCATTTGACAGTGCTATGAATTGGATTTAAAGGATGATATTGTAATTGATTGTTAATCATTAAGAAACATGAAGTAAAGATAATGCTGTCTGGGTGGTAGTAAATTATGATTTTATCCTATCCGGAGACCAGATTGTGGGAACAAATGGCTCTTGTCACCATCAACGAATCATGGAGGATGGAAATGGAAACAGAGGGCTGCCCTGTGAACATGTGGGACAGAATAATGACCATCATTATAGAAGGCCAACAGTGCACCAGCTTGGAGCTAAACAGTCTACATATATTATCTCATTTAATCTTTACAATAAACCAAGAGAGTAGATATCGTTACCTCCATTTTACAGATGAAAGAAATGAAGTTCAAGTCACTCACACATAGTTGGTCATACACTTCATAATGGGGAGGGTGATATGTCTGATTGGAAAGCCCAAGCTTTAAACTGCAACTTACACTCCTTCCAGTGAAAATCTACCAAATGAGCTACCCTCAATCTTAATATGCTTGGTGATTGCCAGTCATGACACTTATCATTTGCATTCTAATAGCTGTTTGCTTAAAATGTCCTCCTTCGCTCAGAATTTTTTTCAAATCCCTCTTCTCTCTCTTTTTGTCCATGTTCTATAAAGGGGGCTTAGAGAGTAAATTATTTTACATTTTGATCTGTTTTATCAGACAGCTGTATCTGACAAGAAAAGAGTAGTAAGCAAAGTCTTATGACACACCTTTTGGGTTACATTGAGAAGAAATAATGATTAGCAGTATGGTGGAGATATCTGCCTGGAAAATTTTTACCAAGCAGGACAACCAACAGTGGTTGAAGAAATTTCTGACACCCAACAATGGTTGAAGGAAACCTACTGCATGGAAAGTCACTCATAGTTCATTGTTATTGTTGCTGTTTCCTTGTCTTACAGCAATCATTTCATTTCACTGCTACCATATTTGTATGGATTTCTATTGTTTGTAGCATACTGGTGTTTGAGGTTTAGCAAAGATATGAAATGAGGTCACAAGATCATTTTTTTTTTAACCAGATGATAATCGTTTTTAGTTGAGGATTAAAATTTAGAAGGCATTGACTCCCCGTATTTTCATAATTAAACCACAAAACCTCTGAGGCATAACAGAAGAATATTTTTTCTTAATAATAATTTCCAAAATAATGATGGTCCCTAATTCACAGTATGTTCACACATACAAAAAATATCCTTAGTGGCTTGGAACACTTTTCTTAAATAAGATTAATTAAAATGTAGACCTTACAAAACACATACAAAATAAGATTATTTTAACTCTCATAGTCGTCCTACATTGTAAATATTATTTTATATTGCAAACATAATAACTGAATTCTATAAAATTTGGTAGGTAGCATGCTGGAAGTCAAATACCTGTTTAGTATCTGTATAGAAACTAAAGTCGGTCCAGGCAGGTGGCTTTCACCTGTAATCCCAGCACTTTGAGAGGCCAAGGCAGGAGGATACTTTAGACCAGGAGTTTGGAGGCAGCAGTGAGCTGTGATTACACTACTGCATTCCAGCCTGGGTGACAGAGCAAGACCATGTCTCTTAAGGAAAAACAACAACAGCAACAACAACAACAAAAAAACTAGAGAGACTTAAATTATGTCCCTGTGAACAAGAATTTGGTTTCTTTTTCTATATACCCTATTCATGTTTGGTTTCCTCTTAGTAGTACATATCAGTTTCTAACTATCCCTTTGAAAACTACAATCGAAGTTCAAACTCATCAACCCAGATGCCAAGAACAGATTTTTCCTCATGCATGCTCTCTTTCTCTCTCTGTCTCTCTCTCTCTCTATGTATATAGAGAGAGTGAAAGATAGATAGATAGATAGATAGATAGATAGATATACACATATATCTATATCTATCTGTATATGTGTGTATCTATATCTATATACCTACATCTATATACCTTTCTCTCTCTTCATGCTGATCTAGTGGTGAATGGGAAATTATTCTTGTACTGCTCCCATAGAAAGACTCAGAATGCCATGGATGTTTCTATGCAAGGACTCCTGGGTATTCATGCAAAGTGGGTGGTAGGTCTAGTGTCAGACCAGACCTGAGTTCAAAGGCACTTAACTCTATACCTGAAGGTTTACTTAACTGAACGCTATTTCCCTTTTTATTAACTGGGCATGCTAACACCTGCTTCAAATATTGCTTCTAAGAATTCATATATATATGTGATATGTATATATGAATAAACATACATTTTATATATTGCATATATATATCGCATATATATCTATCACATACATATGTGTGCAATATATACAACATCTTGTGTATATTCAGTTTTTCTTTATTCAGTGTTGGAATGTTACAAGCACTGTTAGGTAGGGTGGTTAAGAATACAAAACAGGCAGGTTTCAAGGTGCCTACATTCTGTTGGATGAAAACATATGTTAAACAAATATATACTATGCCAGGTAGTGATTCGTACTATCAAAGAAAAGAAGTAAAAATTAGATAAAAAGTGATACAGAAACTCTATTTTACATAACATGTTCAGAGAAGCCCTTTCTGATAAGGTTACATTTGAGTGACATCAAAGAATGTGATAGAAAGAACATTCTTCATTGAAGCCAGTCTCGTCTACACATTTATACTCTTAACTCATTGAAAAGGCTAACTGGAACATCACACATTTTAGAATACAGTGCTAAGTACTGTATACATTTGTGTGTGTGTGTATGTGTGTGTGTGTGTGTGTGTGTGTGCCCTCCCAGCAAAAGCCTACAGAATATTTAAATTGAGCCAAAAGGCTTATGAAAATACTCACTACATAGAATTGTTACATAGCTAATGTAATACAAAGTCTAAACAGCATAGGCAACAAAATATATGTCATCTTTTATGAGGAAGGAAGAGTTCAGTAGGCTGTAAAGATAATGTCTAGTGAATGCAATAATACATGCATGGGAAGTATCAGTGTGTGCTGGATTGAGATTGTCTCGCATATTTGATTCATTGATCTAATGCTCATTTTGCAGTTCTCAAGGTATTTCTGCAGGTGGCAAATTACATAACTCATTCTTTGACTTATTTAAATGGTGATAGATGTTGATTTTATATAGATGTTTGCATTTGAGTGGAAAGAAGTGAAACTTCCAGATAATTTTAGAAACATATTTTATTAACAACTGGGGAAGAATATGTCTATGTCACTCATTTGTCTGATAATAGAAGAAATAAATGATGCTACCCAGCATATGATTTTTGATAAATAAATACAATTTTCAAAGCTGCATTTTTAGTGTTAAGAAAGAAAATATTGAGAGATTATTTTTCACATTAAATACTAACAAAGGTATTCTTATTTTAATATAAAATTAATACTAATATTTAAGTGTAAAAATTCAAAAAAGTAATGTACAAAAGTGTTTTCTAACACTTAGTAACCTCTAAATTTCTCTGTAATTTGTTCACATGTCTATGTTCTCCATAAAGACTGAGCTCCATAAAACTGTATTTAGAGCATAGTAGAAGCTTGACAAATATTTATTCGTTAGTAAAAAAAAACATATCATTAACAGAAATAAATGCATATGGGCTTCTGCTCTGTATAATTACTATAAGCATTGATTTGATTTCTTCACATATTGTCACAAGTTAAATGTAACACGCCCATTAGTGTCCTAAAATACATTATTTGAGACTAAAATTGATTGAGGATTTCTGCATTTTTGGTATACTTTTCTTTCAATATTTAAGGGAAAAAATATTCTCCCTTAAGATAAATAATGTTTCCAATTTTGAAGGAACTGATATTCATGAACAAACCATCCTAGATCCTATAATGCTTTATTAGAGTAATTTGTTTTCATAGCTGTCTTTTATATTAAATCATAAGCTCCAAAAAAGCAGGAACCTAGTTGTATTGATATTTTTCTCTGTATCTTCAGCATCAGACATAAAAAAGGAATTAAACATATTTCTGTTGAATGTTGAATTGATAAAGTGCAAACAAAGGATAATATATTTGGACTCTCTTGTCTACACTTCAATACTTAGTTAACTTTTTTATAAAGATACCCATTAGTATGATAATAGGATGATGTCCTGGACATAGTATATGGATGCATTTTTTTTTTTTTTTTTTTTTTTTTTTTTTTTGAGACACACTGGAGTGCAGTGGCTCAGTCTTGGTTCACTGCAAACTCCGTCCATGTTATTCTGCTGCCTCAGCCTCCAGAGTAGCTGGGACTACAGGTGCCCATCAGGTAGGCTAATATTGTTTTTGTATGCCAGGCTACAATATGCCAGGCTAATTTTGTTTTTGTATTTTTAGTAGTGATGGGGTTTCACCGTGTTAGTCAGGGTGGCCTCGATTTCATGACCTCATGATCCGCCTGCTTTGGCCTCCCAAAGTGCTGGGATTACAGGCATGAGCCACCGTGCCCAGCCACGGATACAGTTTCTAAGTGGCATTTGTTGGGTTCAAATCCCGCAATGTCCTCAATATCCTGCCAAGCTGTTAGGTGTTGTATGCTGGACTCCAGTAATTTCCAATTTAACATACTCTCATCCTAGCTCATTCATGATCTGTTAGTTTTAGTATTTTATCATTTATTGACACCAACTATATGTTTCTGATGTCAGTTTAGCTTTGTTTCAAGGAATAGCCCTGGGTTTATTGTGTTTTTTTTTTTAAGTCTGTCAAAGTGCTTACCACAAGGTGCCATTTTGAAACTCAAGTTTGGCAAACATTGAGCACTCCATCCCTTTATTGGGTAATCACAGAGCATATCCCCATTTTAAGAACGTTGAGATATTTTGGAGTCTAGCACACTGATTAATTGACCCTGCTGACACCACCATTTTCCTTGCATTTATTGATTGATTTAACAACATTTATTGAGGATTTATAATACACCACTCTGCCACGATCTGGATATACAGTGGTGAACAAGACTGACTTGGTCTCTGCCTTAATAAAGTAGATAATCTTTGGAATACAATAGATAATTTTTGGGATGCATGTTTTTAATGCTACTCATGAGTGTCTTATCTTTCTAAATGTTACAAAGATGTCACATGTTTTAATTTTTAATGAATACAATAATTTTACTAATTTAATGTTGTCTTCACCCAAAGCATTCTTACTTAAGAAAAAAAGTGATAACATTGTGACTATGGTTTATATCCCCAGATTTCTCAACAGCAAGGTATTAAATCCAGAAACCAGTAATGAACTGGTAAGCCTTCAATCTTTGAATATACTTAACTATGATTGCAGATATTTGGCATGCTCCATATCACTAATGTTACTTTCAATAATAGAGTTTTTAGTATGGTTGAAATAGAGAACAGAAGTAGGGCTGGGTGTGAAGGCTCACACCCGTAATCCTAGCACTTTGGGAGGCTGAGCCAGAAGGATCGTTTGAGGACAGGAGTTTGAGAGCAGCCTGGGCAATAGAATGAGAGCCGTCTCTTAGAGAGAGAGAGAGAGAGAGAGAGAAAACAGAAATAAAATATGCCTTCAAAATTTAAACAAAAATAATAAAAACCCAGTGAGAGTAGTTAAAGAAGATGATGTCTGAAAAGTATGATTAATTGGGTGCTACCAGGGACCCATGATTGCCAAAGTAAAGTTGCAGTCAAAGAAGGTTGAATAGAATAGAGACTAGTGAGAAGAACCCTGGCCATGGTATTTATCAGACAATCAGATACAGACACTGTAATGGCAATCTGATGAAAGATAAAGGATGGCTGACCAAGATGGAGTTGAGACTGTGATGAACTTGGCAAGATGGCTGGCTTATGAACAATAACCTGGAAATCATTACTTGAGTATAATACCCTAAAATGTTTTTTTTCCCCTTATAATTTTACTCCTGTTATTTCTTGTTTGTTTACATATTTTGTCTTTCAAACTCTATCATTTATGTTTTCTTTCTATCAATTTTCCCTTATTTCAGTGCATTATTAAAAGCATAACCCAGGTTTTGCCAGTTTCCTTCATTTTACCCTTTTTACCTCTTAAAGATGATGTTTACTAAGGGCAGTCTGAAGGTTGATCTTCACTTTTTCTTCCTCTTTGGTCTTCTCCAGTGTCTCCAAGGGAGTTAGCCCTCTACTGCCAGGAGCAAGGTTGTAATACATTACAGGACCACAGTCTCTTATATTCTGGAACCACAACAAATCAAGTGGAATTAGTCTCACCTTTCCCTATCATATTGTCCCATCAACCTCAAGTAGACTAACAAACCTAATAGTGATAATAATATAAAGTTCTTTTACTGAATAGTTGAAGTATCAAAATATAGCAATAAATAGGTATATCTCACATATTAAAATTTTACCTTCTTTGAGTTCAGTGTCCAACAGTGACAAAGTACTTTGAGGTAGACTTATGCTCAAAATGAAATTCACCAAAAAAATTATTTAAAGGCATCAAAAAGCCAGTGAGGCAAATACTGTGTGTGTGTGTGTGTGTGTTTGTGTGTGTGTGTGTGTGTGTTGTGAGTCAGCATTCTGTAGCCTTTTTTATTCTAGGCATCTGCTGATTTGAGGTTGAGGGCAGGAGCCTGAGCATACCAATTTGAACACAGGGGCATATCTATGGACCAGAAAAAACAGAATTGTTGAAATTTTTTCAGAACTGAGGAGACAAAATGGATGTATAAAAATTCACGATCCGAGAAAGAAAATACTGGTGAAGAATTAAGCCAGACACACAACCATTTTCCCTCTAAACATATGCCAGTTCTTAAGATGAACAAGCCAGGAAATTAAGAAACTAAATGGAAAGCCTGAAATCAAATAGAGCTTTCACCAATCTTTTTATGCCAAATAGACAAAATTTATATTCCTGAACTACCAAGGGTAAGTAGTCAGGCTTTCATTTGGAACCCAGAGACTATGCCCTTGAGTGGGAGGCAACAAAAGACAATGTTGAAAATCTCAACCGAAATCTAATCAAGATTAGTTACAGTTGACTAAAGTTATCAGTCCCTCACCCTATTTTTCTAGCAAGAGAAAGGTGAACTATTTTTGGAGGAAGATAACGTAATCTAAAGCATGTATGAGTTGTCATACACTATGTAGAGCAGTCAATTAGAAAATATCATGCCGAATGACAGAAACAGATGGAAAAAAATCAAGAGATTAAAAGACTGTAGCTATACAACCACACCTAACACAGAAACTGGATTAATAGTTTGTATAAAGTAATTATGATGAATAGTTTCAAGTAAATAGATGAAATGATGGAGAATTGTAACAGCTTATTGAAATCTATAAAATAATCAAGTGGAAATTTTAAAACTGAAAAATATAAAACAGAAATTAAGAAATTAGTGAGTGGCTTTAACAACATAGCAGACACAGCAGAAGAAAGGATTAGTGACTTGGAGGACAACTCAATAGCAAATATTCAAAGTAAAGCCAAAGAGAAAAACAATACAAAAAATATAGAAAAAAATATGTCATAGTGCACACAGTAGCAATAGTATATGAATAATTGGAGTTCTAAGAGGAGATATATGTTGGTCCAGAAGAAATACTTGAAGAAATAATAGCGAAGATTTTTTCAAAATTGTTGGAAAACATGAATTCAAAGTTTCAACAACAACAAAATTGTATGAACCAGAAGAAGGATAATACACAGACATCTATGCTAAGTACATCATAGGCAAACTTCTGAAAACAAAGACAGTGAGAAAATCTTAAAAACAACCACACACACACACACACACACACACACACACACACACACACAAATGACACAATATCTTCAAAAGAACATTAATAAGACAGCAAATTTTTCAACAAATCAATGAAATCTGTAAGAATATGGAAAGATAACATTAAATTGCTTTAAAAACACAAACTAGAACTGTATACTCCATATAAGATTATTCAAAAATAAAAACAAATAGGAATACTCTCTGATAAAGCAAAGCCGAAATAATTCATCACTGGTAGATGAGCCCTGAAAGAAAACCTAAAAATGTTCTTCAGGCAAAAGAAAAATAATCACAAATGATAACAGAGAAATGAAGGAAAGAATGAAGAATAATGGAAAGGGTAAATATGTAGTATATATAAGCAAATAATGACCATATCAAATACTAGTAATAATGTTTTAGAATATTAAAATGTTAACTAGGATTGACCGGGTGTGGTGGCTAATGCCTGTAATCTCAGCACTTTGGGAAGCTGAGGTGGGCAGATCATGAGGTCAGGAAATCGAGACCATCCTGGCCAACCTGTTGAAACTCCTGTCTCTACTAAAAATACAAAAAATTAGCTGGGCATGGTGGCACGTACCTGTAATCCCAACTACTCAGGAGGCTGAGGCAGGAGAACTGCTTGAACCAGGGAGTCGGAGGTTGCAATGAGCCGAGATCGCGTCACTGCACTCCAGCCTGGTAAAAGAGCAAGACTCCATCTCAAAAAAAAGTTACCTAGGATTAAAATACATGGTGGCAATGACAAAAAAGTAAGAATAGTAAAACTAAAGTGTCCTAATGTTCTAGCATTGTAGGTGAAATTGTAAAAGTAATAATTGAAATTTAACTTTAGTAATTCAAGGCTGCAAGCTTGACTATCCAGAAAAAAACATCAAAAGACAGTAAAATATTCTAAACTAAAAAAGCTATTGAGAAAGAATAACGTAATAAAAATATTTAGTTACTCTAATGAAGGTAAAAAGAAGAGAAAATTGAACACAAAATAAGTAGATTTTCAAAAGCAAGTAGAATTATGATAGCTGTATATGCAAACATTTTATTATATATATTAAAAGTAAATAGAATATATATTCTAATTAAAAGACTGTTTGTCCAGACACACTTTAAATAGCAGGATCCTGCATTGAATTTAAAAGCATAGAAAGAGATAGATCAAGAAACATGAACCAATAAATGTTGGTGTAATTTTACTAGTATCAAATTAGACTTTAAGGTAAGAAGCTTTATGAAAAGAGAGGGACACCTCATAATGTGTCCCTCTCTTTTCAAAAATGTACAGAGGGGTCTACACAATGTGTAGAGGGATCTACAACTAGGAATATATAACAATTCTAAATCAACATGTACTCAAAGACATAATATTACAATATATAAAGCATAAATTGATACAAGTAAAATGAGATATAGGCAAATCCACAGTCATTTGGAAGACTTTCACAAACCTGTCTCAGCAGATAAATGATGTAACAAGCAAACCAAAAAAATCAGGAGTGATATAAAACAACACAGTCAACATATGTTGACACATGTCAAGATGTTAGCTTACAGCAAGCAGGCTGCTCTTAGGAGCATTCCCTCCATTCCCGGCCTAGCTCTCCCTCCGTATATTCTCACCAAAAATCACAGGTATGTCTGTCTACAAGACTTTCTCCCCTGCCTTGGGATAAATGACAACTCTTCTACAGAAGGCATTCTCATTTTTTGTTCCTTTCCTGAGTTTCCAGGAAATATCAGTTGTCATCTAGATATCTGCTGTTTTCAGACACTAGGCAAAGGATGCACCTTAGGCCCCAAGATAAAGTGAATAAGTCCTCTCAGTCAAGTTGTATCTTCCCACTACTGAGACCTGTGTAATTGCTATTTTCAGTACTAATGAACCTTTAACGATGTTTCTTTCTCAAAGGCAAATATTCTATCAATTAAAAACAAAGAATAATTATCCAATGAGCCGTAACCTTAACTTTTAATTCTCCTGTTTGCTCATCATTGTACTAAAAAGTAGTGGGCTCTATCCTCCTCTATCAACCTGGCAGTAACAAAAAAAATGACATTCTAGCTTTCAATGGCTGCTTTCACTGCTACCTGGGGAATGGCACAGGCTTTAATTACCTGGCTCTTCCTCGAATAAAGGAAGTTTCAGTTTCCTCTGGCCAAATATGGATGCATTCTCCCACGAGAAAGAAGAACAAGGGTAATGGACAATTTACCAGCTGAATGAACCTCTGTGATAATCTGAGAGTTGTTCAAACATGTCCAGATGACACACACAAAAGATATTCCTATCAGGAAAATATTTAGTTAAACCAAATGAAAATAATGATTTCAACTCTTAGTTCCTAGAATGTGTAAAAACAAAAAATAGATAACAGAAAAAATTGAGTATCTTGGCAAAAAAAGGGAAAAAACATAAACTGATGTAATACATTTGTATGTATTATGACTGCATTATATGCTACTTTCATATGTATATGTATTAACAATATCTGTAATAGTTAAAATGTGTACAGTGCCTAAAGTATACCAAACATTTTTGTAAGCACTGAGCAAATATTAATTCTTTGCAACCTAATATGACCCTTATTTTACAAGTGAGAAACTGACACTAGTGGTTAAATAGCTTGCCCATACTCACAAAGCTAGTGAGGTTAAGGAGAGATCTGAATCCAATAGTCAAGCTTTGGAGATTGTGCCCGTAGTAATTTTGCTATAGTAAATTCAATGGTAAATTAAAAATTTTAGTAAGATTTGATCAAACAACACACTGTTGAGACATATTATTCTGGCTTCCTCTTTGCCTTGAACAAAATTACGAAGTAAAAGACTATTTTCTTTAAGACTCTCTCAGAAACTCTGTACTACATTTTTCCCCATTTACACAGCTGTCTCTCACCAGACACCAGGGTGTAGAATTGGAGCTAGAACCCAGATCTCCCGGTCCCATCCAGTGCTCTGTCCCTCATCTCACCAGATTGCAACACTGATTTCTCCATCTGGTGTCATATTTCTGGAGTTATCACTCACAGTCTCGCTTCTGTGTATTTCACAGACCGTGGTTTTATTGCACAATTGCACAGAAGAGCTTAATTCATTACTGTTCTGAGAAACCAGATTTGACTGTCATTGTGGCAGTTTGTATTGAATTACTAAAAACATTCAGAATTTACTTTTCAACTGATTCACAAGAGTCACATCGAAGACTAAACTCTTGTGTTTCTAACCTTACACCTACCAAGGAATAAATTATGTGATTTTTTGCATTTGCTAAGATTCTATTTACTCACCTGTTCTGTTAGTAACACCTGGGCAGGTGTAACATGGGGGAAGTGCACTGCCTTCTCTGTACAGCTCTGCTCACATTTCTTTTGCCTTATGGACTTCATTTTATGACCAGATATAATTTTTTCCTGTAGAAAAGTATACTATAATGGTAGACATGTTAATACCAAACAAAATATTTATTAATATATACAGACAGATGCTTGCAGAAAACTGGAAATAGGCTAAGTATGAGGTCATGAGATATTTTTCTGACTGTTTTTGTAGTTGGAAAATAATAGATGGCTTTAGTAGAAAAATAAATCTTGGGTTGGAATGTGGTTTGCAATGAAACTTAAAAAAATCATTCAAAATTATACTTTAAAGTATGAGGAAATCCAGGAGTTATTCAGCCCTGTCTGCAGAACTTTTTCTGGTATGTTAAACCTTTGAAGAAACAACAAGATCTATACTTTGTGATAAATTTACAGAACAAAAGGAGAGTGAGCTTTTACTACTGAGTAGTCATACCGCTAGATAGATTTGTAGTAAATCCCAATATAATTGCAGTTCAGACTTGAAATATTTAGCGATGGACATGGTACGAATGTTTGTGAAAGGCTTGAATGGTGTTTCCAAAGATAAACACTGCCTTTTCTATACCTCAATTGAAATAAAAATCTGCAGTAACAGATCCAGGGTGGGTGTTTGTATGTTTTGTTTTTAATACTGATTGAGTGCCTGTGCTTTAGCTTCTAAAACAATTGACTGTTCTAGTTCCATGATGGGTCTTTTTTACACATTTGCAACCAAGGGCTTTCTTAGCATGCGACTTCAAGAAAGGAATTAGGCCGGGGCGGTGGCTCAAGCCTGTAATCCCAGCACTTTGGGAGGCCAAGGCGGGCGGATCACGAGGTCAGGAGATCGAGACCATCCTGGCTAACACGGTGAAACCCCGTCTCTACTAAAAAAATACAAAAAACTAGCCGGGCGAGGTGGCGGCGGCTGTAGTCCCAGCTACTCGGGAGGCTGAGGCAGGAAAATGGCATGAACCTGGGAGGCGGAGCTTGCAGTGAGCTGAGATTCGGCGGCCACTGCACTCCAGCCTGGGCGACAGAGCGAGACTCCGTCTCAAAAAAAAAAAAAAAGAA